>NW_026682555.1:0-22215 GCF_028640845.1 Ahaetulla prasina | reverse complement strand
ACCTATAGGAACTGTGTGGGAGGCGAGCAAAGCGTTTATTAGAGGATATTGATTTACTTGGACAATAGGCAAAGGAACAATAAACAAAGGCAGCGTAGGTACTTGGAAGAAGAAATTCAAAGGAAGCAACAGTTATTAATTCAAAACCCACAAGATCACAAACTTAAAGAGGCTATAAAAATATTACAGAGTCAATTTAATATGTTACTGGCAGACCAGGTGGCAACGAATATACAATATACTAAACATAATACCTTTTGTAATGCAAATAAACCTGGAGATGGTTGGCATATAGCAAGGAAAAAACAGAAAGCACGCAGGACAGCTGACAGGTATTTAATGACAATGTCCTCCAGATGTATTTTTCAGGCCTGGTCTGCCTGAGGCTTGGTGGGAGCCTTAGGTCTCTCTAGTGGGACAGATCTTCCTTTGAGCCCCAGGAGAAGGACTCGGTTTCTACGTAGGTCTGGTGGCTCTTCTGCTGCTAGGGGGCCATGAAGTCTCCTTTCTCTGGTGTTTGCTGAAAATGATTAACAGGCTCTGTGGCTCTTTTTCACAGGTCAGACCAAGAACTTCTACAGGCTGCCTCTCTGGGCCCTGCTGTGCCTTAGCAAAGTAGGAAGTCTTCTCCTTGGCTGTTTGGGACTCATTCTGGTGATGAAAACCAAGAAAGGTACCCTCCTAAGGATGATTTCTAAGAAGATCGACTATTCCGTTCTCTTTTCCAGCTATTGATGGATAATGGGTTATCCAGAGGAACTGGGTGGAATTGTCTTTGCACTAAAAAAAGAATAGCGAATAGACACTTCAGAGCTGCTGAACATGTGGCCTTGGCATTGCCTTGCCTTGCCTTGCCTTGCATTGCCAGACCTAGAAACAGACCAGGTGTCAGGTTAAGAGCTTGCTTAATGTCAGGAATGCCTCCTTTCAATGAAATTTTTGGAGAACTTAATAAAATTATCACGAAGTTTGTTTGGCAGGAAAGAAGGCAAGAATTAAATTATCCTCTCTTCAAGATAGTAGAGATAGGGGTGGTTTTGGACTTCCAGCATGGGAACTTTACCACAAGGCAGCATCTTTGGTTTGGATAAGGGAATGGGTCAATTTAAATAATAGAAGAATTATAGCATTGGAAGGCCACGACTTACAAAGGGTGCACACCTTCATGTGGGATAAAGGAAGTAAGACACATTCATATTTTCACAGACATAGAATAAGAGACGCGTTGGTATGGAATTAGCAAGACATAAGGAAAAAACACTACATGAAAATTCTTGGCTAGTTATCCACTATGGAGGCGATGATCCTCCCAAACACACTAGACATAAGTAAGATGCCAAGATATTCGGAAATATTAGACAAACGGGGAAAACTCAAAAATATTCAAACATTAAAGGAACAGGGAATATCGATAGATTGGTGGCCATATTTACAATTGCAGTCCAGACATAAGAAAGACATGGAAGAATTTGGAATTGATATGGAACCAAATCAACTAGACAAATTATTGATAGGCCCAGAAGGAAAATTAATATCTAAATTATACAAATACCTACTAGAGTTTGATAGAATGGAAGAGGTGGTGACAGAACTGATGATTGTATGGGCAAAGAATATAGGGCACCATATAGATTTAGATTATTGGGGAATTGTTAGGTTCGGGAAGTAACGAGGCTGGAGACCAGGGTAGTGACAACAGCTCTTTAATATAGGGTGAACCCAGCAACAGGCTGGGGGAAAAACCTCTCCTTTTATACAGTTCTGCTGGAGGCTTCGTCCAATCAGCAACGTGCTGATTTCCCGCTCAAATATTTAAAGGCACAACTGTTAATACATAACACTCCTCCCCTCCCAGAAAACACTTGGTCTTATTTACATATTTATTTACATGTTATTTTTCGACGTAGTCACGCAAATAACCTGGGCGTCTCCTAGTTCTTTCTGACCTGCGCGGTTCAGTTCTGGGTGGTGTTTTGAGCTGGTCGGAGGGGCTGTTTTCTCCTCCCAGCTCTTTCTCTGGGCCATCGGGCTCTGGATTATTGGCCGACTCTTTTTCTTGGCCATCCGGCCTTGGATTAATTTTGGAATTTTCCCTGCTGCTTCCCTCGGGGACCTGATGGCGTCGCTGGAACTCTGGGACCTCAGCTAAGTCTTGCGCCTCCCCCGGGTCATTGTCAGCTGTGGATTCAAAGTGGTATTGGTCATTACCTGTCTCTGTTGGTTTGGTTTGGTCAGTTATTCGTTTCCTTAACTGATCTATGTGGCGCCGCCACACTCGGTTGTCTGGTAGCTCTACCACGCGATTTTGGCCCTGTTACTTTTATTACTTGTCCTGCGACCCAACTGGGCCGTCCCCATAGTTTCGGGCCCACACCCGGATCGCCTATGCTCATTTCCTTGTTTTTCTAGCTCCCCTTGTAACCCTCGGGTGTGTAATGGGGTTCAAAGCGTCAAGTGGGCACGGAGTTTCCGTCCCATTAGCAATTCGGCTGGGCTTTTCCAGTGGCTGTGCTTGGGGTTCTGTGCTGGACGGCTAGGAAAAAGTCTATTTTGTTTGCCAGTCACCTGGCTTGAGCCTGGACAATGCCTCCTTAGCGCTCGGACGGAGCAGCTCTGCAAGGCCATTCGACGCAGGGGGGAAAGGGGCAGGGGGGGCAGGCCGGATGCCTCCCCCTGCCGGGTACTCTTCAAACTGGGCTGCCGTGAATTGGGGCCCATTGTCGGACACCAGAGTGCCCGGCAACCCGTGAGTTGCGAATAGGTGGCGCAGGGTTGCGATTACTGCTTCGGCGTGGTGGACTTCATAAGTATGATCTCTAACCATTTGGAAAATGCGTCCACCACCACTAGGAACGTTTGGCGTGAAAGGGCCAGCAAAGTCAATGTGGATTCTTGACCAAGGCCCTTGGGGCTTTTCCCATTCTCTGACTGGGGCTGTTGGGGTAGCGGTCTGGACTCTTGGCAAGCTTGGCATTTCCCTACCCTCTCAGCAATCTCTGCGTCCATGAGTGGCCACCATACATAGCTTCTAGCTAACCCCTTCATCCTTACCATGCCTGGGTGACCCTCGTGGAGGAGGTCCAATACCTTCCCTTAACTTAACAGGAATTATTACACGATCACCCCATAACAGGCACCCCTTGAGCCGAGAGCTCATCACGTTTCTTAACAAATTCTTTGAACCGTTACGCCCGGCGCAGCGGGCCACCCTCTCTGTACCCAACCGGTACAGTCCTTAACACAATGTCGGTATGATGCCGAGCCACTTCCTTTGATGTGACTGGGCCAGAGTCCAACGAGTCAATAAGGAGGATGGGTGTCCCGGAGTGGGGTCTTGGTCGCCCCTGGCAGTGGGCATCGGCTCAATCGTCTGCATGCCCCACTTCTTTTCCTGGTCGATGCTGCAGCTTGTGCGAATAGCGGCTAAGAATATAGTCCATCGGGTCAAGCGTGGCGAAAGTGCCACAGGCGTTGGCGATCGCCAGCCAGTAATCCTAGTAGCGGTCTGTGGTCAGTCACGATTTCAAAATTCCGCCCAAAGACATACTCATGGAATTTTTGACCCTGATACAATGGCTAATGCTTCTTTGTCTAATTGGCTGTAGTTCCTCTCTGGGGAGGACATCGTTCTAGAGTAGAACGCTATAGGGGCTTCTGTGCCGTTTGAAGTCTATGGCTGAGTACAGCCCCACCCCATAAGGAGGCATCGCAAACCAGCACTAGGGGTAGTGAGTCGTGATATTGGATGAGCAGGCTATCACTTGAGAGCAGGTTCTTTACTGCTTCAAAAGCCCTATTTTCTGACTTTCCCCAAGACCAAACAGTATTTTTCCTAAGAGCCTATGCAGCGGTTCCATAGCGGTTGCTTTGTTCTTTAAAAAGACGCGTAAAATTAACCAATCCAGGAATGCCTGCAGCTCTGCTTTGTTTTTGGGCGCTGGAGCCTTCCTAATTGCCTTAACCTTGCTCTCAGTAGGGTGAATTCCTTTCTTGTCTATCCGGTGGCCCAAGAAATCGACGATTCGACCCCTATCTGACATTTATTTGTCTTGACTTTTAATCCGGCTGTCCGGAAAATGCTCAAGACCTTTCTTAACCGCTCCCCAATTCCTCCATGTTTTCCCTGAAATTAGGACATCATCAGTAGGAACTACCCTGGGAGCCCTTGCAGTAGTCGTTCCATCAGGTTTTGGAACAGCCCTGGTGCCACTAACCCCAAATTGCAATCGGTGCACTTGAATGCCCCCTGTGCATCACAATCGTTTGGGCTTCGGCTGTGCGGCGTCTACTGGCAGTTGTTGGTAGGCTTGGGCCAAGTCTAACTTTGCAAAGACTTGCCCTTGCCCCAAAGAGTGCAATAAGTGTTGCACCACGGGAACCGTGCGCTTTTCTGTAAGGCTTTGTTAAGCGTCGCCTTGTAGTCAGCGCAAATTCTAATTGACCCGTCCGATTTGATGGGGTGACGATTGGCGTCTCCCACTTTGCGTGATCGACTGGCACCAAAATCCCTGATTTATGAGCTTGTCCAGCTCCTTATCAATTTTGGTTTTAGGGCAAAGGACTCTCCTCGCCTTAAGCCTAATGGGGCTACCTGGGGTCTAAGTTGAAGGAAATAGGGGTCCCCTTGTACTTGCCCAGGCAGTCCTTGAAGACATCTTGAACTCGTTAAAGAGAATGTCTTTCAAATTGCAGTCACTTCTGTAGATGCCAGTCACTCCCATGCCCAGGGCACGAAACCAGTCTAGTCCCAACAGACTGGGCAGAGTTCCTTCGACGATCGTGATGGGCAGGGTCTTCTTGTGAGGGCCGTACTCGACTCGGACGGAGGTGGTCCCTCGAACAGGATGCGATTCCCTGGTAGTCGTGGACTCGTAGTCGTTGTGCTTGCAGGTGGCGCTTCGCGACGGACGGCAGCGACTTCGCCAAAGTGTCCCAGGACATGATGGTTATCGCTGATCCCGTGTCTACTTCAAGCCGGCACCGCACTCCCTCTATTTTGGCTTGGTGAAGATCTTCTTCTCCACTTTGGTGGCGACCTATGACCACAGTTGTTTGGTTGGAATCCGCCTTTTTGTTTGAGCCAATCGCGGGTCGCCTTGCCGATTCAGCTCTGATTGGCGATTTGAATTTTCGGCGGAAGGTTGGGCGCTCGACAAACTTGAGCTAGGTGCCCTTTCTTCCCACACCTCCGACATATCGCATCTTTAAACTTGCAGCGTTGGCGCTGGTGTTGACCCCGCAGCTTCCGCATTCATCTCGGTCCCCTTTGTCGCGTTTCTCGGTCCGGCAGACCCTTCCTCATCTTCACCTTGGATTCGGTCTGAACCTCCTCCTGGTGCACGGGGTTGCCTTGCGCTCGCCTTTTGTGGAACCGGCTTCTGCAGCGTCTCTGCCGCTTGGGATGACATTTCATGTGCTCTGGCTTCGTCCAGGCGTTGGCCAATGTGAGGTTGCTCTTTGCTAGCAGCCGTCGCCGTACGGATGTCTTTGACCCCTCGGATGAGTTGCTCGAGCACCTCGTCTAGGTCTCGTATCCGCAGTCCTTGGGCGCTCTTCTTAGGCGGCCATGTAGTCACCGATGGACTCGCCCTCCATCTGCCTTCGCTCTCCGAATTCAAACCGCTGCGTATTTGGGCGGCGTTGGTGCGAAATGGTTCTTCAGCAAAGTCTGCAGAGTTGGCCCGATACCGACTGCAGCGTTGGCTCTGCCAGGGCTTCCGCGATATCAATGACCTCCGGACCACAGTGGCTTAGAAATAAGCCCTTTTCGGTTATCTGGAACTCCGTGCAGTTCGTTGGCTTCTAGAAACTTTCGAAGCGGGTCATATCGTTCCCCATTTCTCCTTAGCCGGGTCAAGCAGTGCGGGTGGAGTGTAACTGGCCATCTCGCCTTTTCTGCCCTGGATTTGCTGGGTTCGGGTCTATCGTGCTTCAGCTCGGTTCTGGTTCTCCTCAGCCTCGAGATCCCACCTTCGTCGCCAATGTTAGGTTCGGGAAGTAACGAGGCTGGAGACCAGGGTAGTGACAACAGCTCTTTAATATAGGGTGAACCCAGCAACAGGCTGGGGGAAAAACCTCTCCTTTTATACAGTTCTGCTGGAGGCTTCGTCCAATCAGCAACGTGCTGATTTCCCGCTCAAATATTTAAAGGCACAACTGTTAATACATAACACTCTCTATTTCTTATTCTTTAACTCGTCAACAACCCATAGATGGATGTCCTTTAACCCATTGTTACTAAATTTATTCAGAAGCCTTTGATAAGAAATATATCATAAATCCATAATTCTAACATACACAACACAATATGTAATTATAATGAAGCACTCGTGCCATCTTAATTTTTTCCCAGGAAGAGATTCTTATGAAAAAGAATGTAGAAGTCTTACATTTAATTAGATTTCCTGCACTTAATGACTACAAATGTTGAGGGTTAGAATCGAATGCTTGTTTACTACATTAAATGTAATGATTAGCTACTATGTTTAGAATAAAATAATGTTCAAATCTTATTTTCAGTTTTATAGCTAATGTTCAAATAGAAAGTTGTTTATTTAACAAACTTACCTATGAGTAGTGTAATCATAGCTTATTGCATTAGTCAAATTTTCTGATTTTTGCATGGCATATTCAACTATAAAAGTACCAGCCAGGCTAGGTTTGTTTGTTTGTTTGATTTAATGCAATTGAGAGGTCACCTGATCACAAAGCAGCTTACATTAAAAAAAACTATTTTGCAACATGTAACATAAATAAAATATAGATATTTCTTCAGATATCAATCGATGGGTGTCATTAAATTTTATTCTTTGGGGAAGGAAAATGCTGTCAAAAAGAATATTATTTGCAGATTAATTTATATTCTGCCAGGAATTCCAGTTCATGTATCTGGAGCTCTTTTCTAAAGAATAAATTCGTGGCTTGGAAAATTTCTATGGGGTTCTTCAATTCCAATATTATTTGTGTAGAAAATACAATTATCAATTCATGAGGAAGGATTTTCCCAATCAGGAACTATATCATCATGCTTACATATTATTAAGTATTAAATACTGGAAGCCAACAATCGATTTTAATATTCCGATTTCAGCAAAATGTCAGTGGAGGTTCTCCAGCTCATTGTTGTTGTTATTAGTTGCAAAGTCGTGTCTGACCCATCGCGACCCCATGGACAACATTCCTCCAGGCCTTCCTGTCCTCTACCATCCTCTGGAGTCCATTTAAACTCATGCCTCCTGCTTCAGTGACTCCATCCAGCCACCTCGTTCTCTGTCGTCCCCTTCTTCTTTGCCTCAATCTTTCCCAGCATTAGGCTCTTCTCCAGTGAGTCCTTCTTTCTCATAAGGTGGCCAAAGTATTTGAGTTTCATCTTCAGGATCTGGCCTTCTAAAGAGCAGTCAGGGTTGATCTCCTCTAGGACTGACTGGTTTGATTGCTTTGCAGTCCAAGGGACTCACAGGAGTCTTCTCCAGCACCAGAGTTCAAACACCCTTGGCGTCAGCCTTTCTTATGGTCCAACCTTCACAGCCATATATTGCAACTGGGAAAACCATAGCTTTGACTATACACACTTTGGTTGGCAGGGTGATGTCTCTGCTTTTAGTCGCTGTCTAGATTTGCCATAGCTTTCCTCCCAGGGCAAGCGTCTTTTAATTTCTTTGCTGCAGTCCCCATCTGCGGTAATCTTGGAGCGCAGGAAAATAAAATCTGTCACTACCTCCATTTCTTCACCATCTATCTGCCAGGAATTGAAAGGGACGTATGCCATGATTTTAGTTTTCTTAATGTTGAGTTTCAAGCCAACTTTGCACTCTCCTCCTTCACCGCATCAGAGACTCTTTAGTTCCTCTTCGCTTTCTGCCATTAGAGTGGTATCATCTGCATATCTGAGGTTGTTGATATTTGTTCCGGCAATCTTAATTCCAATTTTGATTCATCTAGCTTTCTCATGGTGTGTTCTGCATATAAGTTAAATAGGAGTGATAGTATACATTGAGTTTTAATTTTGAACCAATCAGTGGTTCCGTGTCCAGTTCTCACTGTGGCTTCTTGACCCGCATACAGGTTTCTCAAGAGACATAGTTGGAGACATAGACATCTCAGCTCATAGTTGCCTCAAAGGTGCTTTCAAAGGCAACTGGACCGTTTTCCTTGAGGAGGAGGAAGAGACATTTCACTTCTCATCCAAGAAGCTTCATCAGTTGGGAAGTTTGACACAAATGATGAAGCTTCTTAGATGAAAATGAAATGTCATCTTTTCTTTCTTTTCCTCCTCAGGAAAAACAGTTCAGTGCCTTTTGAAAAAACACTATAACTGTTGAGCAAGTTTACAATATACATACCATGTTTTCCCACAAAAAAGACCCTGTCTTATATTTTTTGAACCCTGAAATAAGTGCTTGGCCCTATTGCCATGCGCTAAAAGCCTGATTGCTTATTATCAGGGGATGTCTTATTTTGGGAAAACAGGGTATATAAAATCTTTGGTTGGATGGAGAGCAGGGTGAAATGCTCCTGGTTTGGACAGGATCGCGCGATCTAGTAACGATGAGGCGGGTAGTTCGAGAACTCATGTAGCAGAAATCCCTGCCCCCCAAGCCCACCAATCGCCCGGTCCCCACTTGCCTGCTTGGCAGCTTCCTGTTTCTTTCAGTCTTGCTCGCTTTTCCTGGAATTGATTTTCCAATCAATTGCATCAGCTAACAACTGAATCCATCTTATCGATGAGCAACTCAATCTGCCTGCCTTTTCCCTTGAATTAGGTAAGTGGAGAGCTTTAAAAATAGTTAATTGGGGTTTTAGAGGTTTTTTTTTTTAGACATAGCAAGTTAAAGTTAAGAAAGTTTTAAAGTTAAGGAAGTTTTAAATTTAGCTGCTTTTATCTAAAAATATAAATAAATTAAAATAATAAAATAAAGTATTTGTGCAGCTTTCTGAGATTTGGTGTCTTTCTGTAGTATTTCACTCTAACTACACAAACACACAAAATCTCACAAAGCTGTATGTGGCATTTTGTGTGTGTGTGTGTGAGTAAGTTGTGTTGTGTTGTGTTGTGTGTGTGTAAAGTGTGAAAGTTGGGTTTGGTGCTTTTTGTGGCTGTGTGAGGTTCCTGCTTGTTGCAGGGGCCATTTTAGGTGAAATGTAGCTGCTTTTACATTGTGTGTGAGTCAGTTGTACTGTGTTGTGTTGTGTGTGTAAAGTGTGAAAGTTGGTTTTTGGTACCTCTTATTGTTTTGTGTACTTTATTATTTTTATTTATTATTATTGACCACGCCCACCCAGTCACCTGACCACCAAGCCACGCCCACAGAACCGGTAGGGAAAATTTTTATATTTCACCTCTGATGGAGAGTATTAGAATCTAAATATACTAAAATTTTAGTACCTTTGGAAACAATTACAATCCTTTTTCCCATGTTAAATTGAGTTTATGGGAAACCCAACTTTAAAAATTGATGATGTGGAAAAATTGGATGGAAGAGGATATATTAACTTTGAACCAATTGATAAATGTGAAGATGAATTTTTAAGTTTCTATAGATACCTGTTATCTATAACTCGATTTGATATGGAAATGTTAAGAAATGAATGCCTAGATAATGGGAGTATTTTAACTTTCTATACCAAGAATGTCAATGGACTTCAAATTGCAACTTATACAACAAAAAATAGTATTTAGAAGTTCTTAGGTAGTAACAGATTATATAGAAAAGGACTATCAAAAACATCATTTTGTTGATGTAACAAGGATAATGTTTCTTTAAAACACATACTTTTATAGTGTCCTATGCTTATCAATACTTGGGAGAAAGTATTGGTTCATGTAAATATAATTTACATTAATTTAATTTTGATGAACGTATCTTTTCTTTTATGTACACTGAGAGCATATGCACCAAGACAAATTCCTTGTGTGTCCAATCACACTTGGCCAATAAAAAATTCTATTCTATTCTATTCTATTCTATTGTGCAAAAAAAGTTAATATTTTCAGATGATAATATTCTTCTGAATTACATACCTGGTATAGTAAAACCTCTGGTCACGATCATAATTCGTTCCATAACTTTGGTCGCAACCTGATTTGGTCATCACCCAAACCTAATTTTGGAAATTTGGTGCTTACAAAAAAAAAAGGTGTGAAAGGGGAAATTGGCCACACACACAAAAAAATAAAAATTTTATGGTCGGAACCCAGTTTGGTCGTGGTCAGAAGCATTCCTGACCAGAGGTTCTACTGTACTTAGAATATGACAACTGAACAATGTAAATTCTCCAATCCATGCTCTTATTATGACCCAAAGACTGATAGTGCAGCATTGGAAAGATAAATGTATGGCTCTGTTCACTCAATGGATTGAGGAGCTGTTTGCACTTGCTGCCTATGAGCAGATTGCCTATAGATGTAGCCTTTGTATGAACAACTAAATAATGAAATATAGGATTCAGTTATACAATAGGCTAAACAACATGGTTATATTAATGTATTGTATATGTACATGTATATATATAGATATACACACACATCCCTGAATAATAATCACATTAGATAAATAAATATAGAATTGCTTTATAGCTGAAATGTTATGCCTTTTCTCTTTTCTTGTATTTTTTTAAACTTTTCTTTAAAAAACACTTTCGGGTGTATTTTTTTCTTTTCTTTAACAATACATTTGTTATTATCTTTGTGGATTTTTCTTGTTTCTCTGCCATTACTTAAAATCAATAAAAGAATAAATAAAAAAGTAAAACAATTTTTAGAAGAAACATTTTGTAAGTGTCCAGAAGGCAAACTCCCTATAATAACAAAAACACCATGTATTATTATGCTCCAAGGCATGAGAGAAGTTAAGTTTTCAGTAAACTTCCTGAATGATCAAGAGAATGAGAACTATATAGATCTCAGTAGATACTGTTAGAGGTAATATGAGAGCTATGTCAGGTGTGAAGGATCAGGTCAATGTTTATTACTCATATAGACATATCTTCAACTAACAGTCAGTACTTTGGTGTTGATAGATAAATGGAATTCAAGGTTGGATCTAGTTTGATGACTATGTAGCCAGGCTGATCCTTCCTTTATTATTATTTATTTATTTATTTATTTTATTTCAAATACAGCCATTTCCTAGGACTCAGCACAGATATAAAAAAAAAACATATATATATAAGTAAAACATTAATTTAAAAACTATTACATAGGCGAATATTTAAAATAGAGATATAAATAACAAAAGATTTAGCCTTATCCTGCTTTATTAAACCGTATTGGTTCTTTATCTATCTATTCATACTGGCGCCACTTGTTGCCGAGTCATCTGCTTCTGTTTAACATCATGAAACCGTGAGATCATCAGTGGTTTCTGTGAAGTATCAGCTGTATGCGGATGATACTCAGCTGTATTTTCTACAGAACCACCCCAAGCTATCAAGTGCTGTCTGTCTATTGTCTCTGGATGAGAAACAGGCTCAAGCTCAATCCCACCAAGACAGAGTGGCTGTGGATGCGGCATCCCGGTACAGTCAGCTAAATCTGCGGCTGAACATCGGTGGCAGTCATTGGCCCCGATGGAGAGGGTCCGCAACTTAGTCCTCCTGGATGAACGGCTGTCTCTAGAAGAGCATTTGTGGCCGTCTCCAGGAAGCGTTCTACCAGGTTCGCCTGGTAGCCAGTTGCGCCCTTTCTGGACGGGATGCCTATCACGGTTACTCACGCACTGTGACGTCTCGCCTGGATTACTGCAATGCTCTCACATGGGGCTCCTTGAGGGGCATCCGAGGTGTTAATCAGAATGTAGCTGCGGTATAGATGGAGCCCCTCGTGGCTCCCATATGACACCTATCCTGGACTGCACTGGCTTCCTGTGGCCTTCGGTGCGCTTCAGGTTTTGGTGACCACCTTTAAAGCGCTCCATAGCATTGGGCGGGTTATTTACGGGACCGCCTACTGACCGAATACCTCCCACCGTCCCGTGCGCTCTCACAGAGAGGTCTCCTCAGGGTGCCGTCAGCGAGGCAATGTCGTCTGGCGGCGCCCAGGAAGGGCCTTCTCTGTGGGGCTCCCACCCTCTGGAGCGATCTACCCCGGACTGTCAGCTTCGGACCGGACCTTCCGCCGCTTAAAACATACTTATTTAATTGTGCAGGACTGAGCTAGATTTTAAATTTTGGGTTTTAAATTGGGTTTTATTTCTATGTTTTAATTAACGGGCTTTAGAATAAGTTTTTTAAATGTTTTATATTGTATTTATATTCTATTTATCTGTTTTTAGTGCCTGTAAACCGCCCTGAGTCCCTTGGGAGATAGGGCGGTATATAAATACGATTAAATAAAATAAATAAATAAATAAATAAATAAATAAAACCAAATTTAAAATTTAAACATTTAAAATTTAAAAAATCTAGTCCAGTCCTGCGCAGATAAATAAATGTGTCTTAAGCTCGTGGCGGAAGGTTCGAAGGTCAGGAAGTTGACGAAGTCCTGGGGGAAGCTCGTTCCAGAGGGTGGGAGCCCCCACAGAGAAGGCCCTTCCCCTGGGCGTCGCCAGTCGGCACTCCCTGGCCGACGGCACCCTGAGGAGTCCCTCCCTGTGAGAGCACACGGGTCAGTGGGAGGCATTTGGTGGCAGCAGACGGTCCCGTAAGTAGCCCGGCCCTATCCAATGGAGCGCTTTGAAGATCATTACCAAAACCTTGAAGTACAGGCAGCCAGTGCAGTCTGCGCAGTAATCCAGATGAGATGTCATGAGAGCATGAGTGACCGTGCATAAGGCATCCCGGTCTAGAAAGGGGCGCAACTGGCGAACCAGTTAACTCTTCCCCCAGGTTCTGTCACTCCTTCCCCTATATAATAGGCATGCTTCCTGGACCCACCTTCCCCAAAATGACAGTGCTTTATTTAAATCAGGGGTGTCCAAACTTGGCAACTTTAAGACTTGTAGAAGTCTTAAACTTGAAGTCCACAAGTCTTAACTTGAAGTCCAGTCTTAAAGTTGCCAAGTTTGGACACCCCTGATTTAAAGGATCTGAAGGGCACCCATTTTACTCAATTTCACCAGACAGGAAGAAATAATTGGAGGTAGGAGATACCTCAATCAGGCCCAGTGACACGAAGAACTTTCTAGTGGATAGCAACCTCAGATTACACCTTTAAACAATGCAGCTCATGAAGCAAAGTCTTCACATGGGCATTGTGGCATGTATTACATGAGCATAGTGTGGATTTGTACTATATGCTGGCTAAAATAAGGATAATGTAGACCAGTTAATGGATGCTATTCCTTTGGCAGCTAATGAGTTCTGATGTTTCACCACTTTCTGGTTACTAAAAAGACATATAAGAACTTGCAAGAATTCAAATTGAAGTCTTCAAATGATCCATTATACCAATCATGACTGAGCCTGGAACAATACTCAAAGGACTCTTGATATCTGGAAATATTAAATTGGACCTGAACACTAATTTTACAAAACAATTCTATTGAACTGGCTGTCTTAGATGCTGCCAATAATTTTTAGGTCCTCATTTAGGATTTGAATGTTTCACCAGTCTTAGAAAGTGAATCTAACAGATCACCACTCATCATCATCATCATCATCATGATCAGCTGATCTTTCTAAGAAGTCTAGAGGAGATCCAGTGGCACAGCATCCTTTTCCTTGCTGTGTTTCTTTTCTCTGTTACAAAGGTCTCAGGCTCAGTCTCTGCCTGCCTTCTTCTGAATTCAAGAATATCAATCCCTAGAGGAAGATCTGAAGATGAGCTGAATGCTTTACAAAGTCACCTTCCCAATTATCCATGAAGAGGAAGCTAGCTGCAGCAGCATTTGCTGACCTAAGAGATATTCTTTGATATTGCCAACACCTGTATCCCAAATCATGAATAATAAAATGAAAAGAAAATGCAGCATTTTGTCATAACATGGAAGAATAGCTAGAGATACAGCTTGCTATTACCTTTGATCTACTTTCATAAATTTAACAAGACTGAGCACTGATCTCATGGATTGCATCAATGAAGAACGCAACTTTTGTAATAGCACTGAGGTATATCATCCTCTTTAAATGTTGACAGTTTTCTTTAAAGCTTAACATATCTTGCAATGAATTGTCTTTACAGATAACAGATAAAATATCCTAACTTTTGTTTTTTTTTTTGAAAGAAAACTTATAAATCTACATTAGTAACATAAACAAAGCAGTTGCTCTGAAAGAATATAGATACATTTACACAAACCACTTTTCCAGTCAATTTATGTCATTCTCTTCTTCTCTGAAAGTAGGAAAACCAAGAATTATTGAGTATAACAGCAGATGAACCACTAGCCAGTTGGCTGATCTAAAGTAGCTGTTGGCCCTGGGTGTTACCTTTTGATGGGATAAGGCTATTGGCAAGACCTTAACAAACTGCAAGATACTTTTTACATTGGACTAAGCTCTAGTTTAACTCAGAAGGCTGTCTATATGGCATGGCTAAGTAATTTTATTGTACGTAAAGAAGCCACCAGAAGAGTTAATTCATCTGTAACCTGTTCTCTGTAACTACTGTTATTTAATTGGTGCTTCCTGGTTTAATGGATATTTTGCCCTGTGCTTCCTGTCCTTGAAGCTGGTGTCTGAGAAAATGCTTTAATCCACAGAGGGAACAAGCTGAGTTAGAAAGTGGGAAATATCAGAAAGAAAACCATGATTATACCATGTTGAGAAGCAGCATGGAGAGTCTCACAAAACAAATTGAATCACGTCATCTTAAAAGTTCACCCAATAGGTATGATGATTTTAGAGTATATTGTGTTGCTTGCTTGCTTGTGTTTGTTTGTTTATTTATTTATGGTAGCGAAATTCCCAATGTGATCTGCAACATTCCTCTGTTGATGGCTCAATCATTAAAAGGTTCTTAGGTAGACTGACCCATGCTATAAGCAGCTCTGGTAGTTCAACATCTTGAATTGATAAGCCACCTGAACCACTGCAGCACACAGCAGAGATGTTACATGACATTACAAAGTTACAAGAACTTCCATGCAGCTGATTCTTCAGCTGTAACTTGAAGACTCTTCAAGATAGAGGCATAGTAGTCCAAACAGAGGCATTTAGTCCAAAACAAGAGATGAAAGTTTCATTTGGCAGGAGAAGTAACATAAAATGAAATATGGAGAATCTACACAAGTAGATCAATTTTCAATCACTTGAACATGGAAAAAACTAATAATGAGGTAGAGCAACTTCAGATGGATACAAGAAGTATTACAAGCCAACCCTGTTCTTCAGAGAGAATATCAACATATACAAAAGGCAGAATTTGTCTGAAATACCAATAGTTATCTGCAGAATCCACTGTAATGAGATGACAAAATACACCACTTTCTTTTTTTCTTTTTAATTTTCTTTTATTACATTTTCTCATAAAATTGTACATATTCAACAGAACCTATTTATTGTATATTTGCTAATTTTCCATATAATTTCTATATACATTATATAGATCAGTCATCAATAGTCTTATATATATATTGTTTATTTCAGGATTGTCCTAAAATTTTTCCAGACCGCATAGTATTCAACTTTTCTTGATTTAACCAACCTCTATCTTAATCCAGTACTTTTTGTTTTGAATCCATCAAGCATGAAAGAAGATTTTGATGTTGAATTACATTTCCAGCATTTTGGACTTAGATTCTATTTTCCAACCTGGTTACACTAGTGATAAAGCATTTTATATTGATTTTCTTTGTAAGCAGTAGATTTGGTTAATTTTAATTTTTTATTCCAGATTATTCCTGTTATGTATTAACAGTTGTGCCTTTAAATATTTGAGCGGGAAATCAGCACGTTGCTGATTGGACGAAGCCTCCAGCAGAACTGTATAAAAGGAGAGGTTTTTCCCCCAGCCTGTTGCTGGGTTCACCCTATATTAAAGAGCTGTTGTCACTACCCTGGTCTCCAGCCTCGTTACTTCCAACTTAACATTGGCGACGAAGGTGGGATCTCGAGGCTAAGGAGAACCAGAACCGAGCTGAAGCACGATAGACCCGAACCCAGCAAACTCAGGGCAGAAAAGCGAGATGGCAGTTACACGCCACCCGCACTGCATAACCCGGCAAGGAGAAATGGGAACGATATGACCCGCTTCAAAGCTTTAGAAGCCAACGAACTGCAGGAGTTCCAGATAACCGAAAAGGGCTTATTTCCTAAGCCACTGCGGTCCGGAGGTCATTGATATCGCGAAGCCCTGGCAGAGCCAACGCTGCAGTCGGTGTGGCCAACTCTGCAGACTTTACTGAAGAACCACTGCACAACGCCGCCCGCAAATACGTGCGGCGGTTTGAATTGGAGAGAAGGCAGATGGAGGCGAGTCCATCGGTGACTACATGCCTAAGAAGAGCGCCCAAGGACTGCGGATACCGAGACTAGACGAGGTGCTCGAGCAACTCATCCGAGGGGTCAAAGACATCCGCACGGGCGACGGCTGCTAGCAAAGAGCAACACTAGCCAACGCCTGGACGGCCAGAGCACATGAAATGTCATCCCAAGCAGCAGAGACACTGCAAAAGCCTTCAATCAAAAGGCGAGCGAAGGCAACGCCAGTGCACCAGGAGGAGGTTCAGACCGAACGGGCGAAGATGAGGAAGGGGTCTGCCGGACCGAGAAACGCGACGGGACCGAGATGCGCGGAAGCTGCGGTCAACACCAGCGCCAACGCTGCAGGTTTAAAGACGACATGTCGGCTGTGGGAAGAAAGGGCACCTAGCTCAAGTTTGTCGAGCGCCCAACCTTCCAAAATTCAAATCGAATCAGAGCGCTGAATCGGAAAGGCGACCCGCGATTGGCTCAAACAAAAAAAGGCGGATTCCAACCAAACAACTGTGGTCATAGGCCGACCAAAGTGGAGAAGAAGATCTTCACCAAGCCAAAATAGAGGGAGTACGGTGCAGGCTTGAAGTAGACACGGGATCAGCGATCACCATCATGTCCTGGGACACTTTGGCAAGTCGCTGCCGCCGCGCCACCTGCAAGCACAACGCCACGAGTCCACGACTACCAGGGAATCGCATCCCTGTTCGAGGGACCACCTCCGTCCGAGTCGAGCCCTCACAAAAGACCCTGCCCATCACGATCGTCAAGGAACTCTGCCCAGTCTGTTGGGACTAGACTGGTTTCGTGCCCTGGGCATGGGAGTGACTGGCATCTACAGAAGTGACTGCAATTTGACATTCTCTTTAACGAGTTCAAGATGTCTTCAAGGACTGCCTGGGCAAGTACAAGGGGACCCCTATTTCCTTCAACTTAGACCCCAGGTAGCCCCCATTAGGCTTAAGGCGAGGAGAGTCCTTTGCCCTAAAACCAAAATTGATAAGGAGCTGGACAAGCTCATAAATCAGGGATTTTGGTGCCAGTCGATCACGCAAAGTGGGAGACGCCAATCGTCACCCCATCAAATCGGACGGGTCAATTAGAATTTGCGCTGACTACAAGGCGACGCTTAACAAAGCCTTACAGAAAAGCGCTGCACGGTTCCGTGTGCAACACTTATTGCACTCTTGGGGCAAGGGCAAGTCTTTGCAAAGTTAGACTTGGCCCAAGCCTACCAACAACTGCCAGTAGACGCCCGCAGCAAGCCCAAACGATTGTGACGCACAGGGGGCATTCAAGTGCACCCGATTGCAATTTGGGGTTAGTGTGGCACCAGGGCTGTTCCAAAACCTGATGGAACGACTACTGCAAGGGCTCCCAGGGTAGTTCCTACTGATGATGTCCTAATTTCAGGGAAAACATGGAGGAATTGGGGAGTTAAGAAAGGTCTTGAGCATTTTCCGGACAGCCGGATTAAAAGTCAAGACAAATAAATGTCAGATAGGGGTCGAATCGGTCGATTTCTTGGGCTACCGGATAGACAAGAAAGGAATTCACCCTACTGAGAGGTTAAGGCAATTAGGAAGGCTCCAGCGCCCAAAAACAAAGCAGAGCTGCAGGCATTCCTGGATTAATTTTACGGTCTTTTAAAGAACAAAGCAACTGCTATGGAACCGCTGCATAGGCTCTTAGGAAAAATACTGTTTGGTCTTGGGGAAAGTCAGAAAATAGGGCTTTTGAAGCAGTAAAGAACCTGCTCTCAAGTGATAGCCTGCTCATCCAATATCACGACTCACTACCCCTAGTGCTGGTTTGCATGCCTCCTTATGGGGTGGGGCTGTACTCAGCCATAGACTTCCAAACGGCACAGAAGCCCCTATAGCTTCTACTCTAGAACGATGTCCTCCCAGAGAGGAACTACAGCCAATTAGACAAAGAAGCATAGCCATTGTATCAGGGGTCAAAAATTCCATGAGTATGTCTTTGGGCGGAATTTTGAAATCGTGACTGACCACAGACCGCTTTAGGGATTACTGGCTGGCGATCGCCAACGCCTGTGGCACTTTCGCCACGCTTGACTCGATGGACTATATTTAGCCGCTTACTCGCATAAGCTGCAGCATCGACCGGAAAAGAAGTGGGCATGCAGACGCTTGAGCCGATGCCCACTGCCAGGGGCGATCAAGACCCCACTCCGGGACACCCATCCTCCTTATTGACTCGTTGACTCTGGCCCAGTCACATCAAAGGAAGTGGCTCGGCATCATACCGACATTGTGTTAAGGACTGTACCGGTTGGGTACAGAGAGGGTGGCTGCGCCGGGCGTAACGGTTCAAAGAATTTGTTAAGAAACGTGATGAGCTCTCGGCTCAAGGGGTGCCTGTTATGGGGTGATCGTGTAGTAATTCCTGTTAAGTTAAGGGGCAAGGTATTGGACCTCCTCCACGAGGGTCACCCAGGCATCGTAAGGATGAAGGGGTTAGCTAGAAGCTATGTATGGTGGCCACTCATGGACGCAGAGAGTGCTGAGAGGGTAGGGAAATGCCAAGCTTGCCAAGAGTCCAGACCACCCCCAACAGCCCCAGTCAGAGAATGGGAAAAGCCCCAAGGGCCTTGGTCAAGAATCCACATTGACTTTGCTGGCCCTTTCACGGCCAAACATTCCTAGTGGTGGTGGACGCATTTTCCAAATGGTTAGATCATACTTATGAAGTCCACCACAGCAAGCAGTAATCCCAACCCTGCGCCACCTATTCGCAACTCACGGGTTGCCGGACACTCTGGTGTCCGACAATGGGCCCCAATTCACGGCAGCCCAGTTTGAAGAGTACCTGGCAGAGGAAGGCATCCGACATGCCCTCTCTGCACCTTTCCACCCTGCGCCGAATGGCCTTGCAGAGCGCTCCGTCCGAGCGCAAAGGAGGCATTGTCCAGGCTCAAGCCAGGTGACTGGCAAACAAAAATAGACTTTTTCCTAGCCGCCCAGCACAGAACCCCAAGCACAGCCACGGGAAAAAGCCCAGCCGAATTGCTAATGGGACGGAAACTCCGGTGCCCACTTGACCGCTTGAACCCCATTACACACGAGGGTTACAAGGGGAACTAGAAAAGACAAGGGAAATGAGCATAGGCGACCGGTGTGGGCCCGAAACTATGGGGACGGCCCTAGTTGGTCGCAGGACAAGTAACAAAAGTAACAGGGCCAAAATCGACGTGGTAGAGCTACCAGACAACCGAGTGTGGCGCCATAGATCAGTTAAGGAAACGAATAACTGACCAAACCAAACCAACAGAGACAGGTAATGACCAATACCACTTTGAATCCACAGCTGACAATGACCCGGGGGAGGCGCAAGACTTAGCTGAGGTCCCAGAGTTCCAGCGACGCCATCAGGTCCCCGAGGGAAACAGCAGGGAAAATTCCAAAATTAATCCAAGGCCGGATGGCCAAGAAAAAGAGTCGGCCAATAATCCAGAGCCCGATGGCCCAGAGAAAGAGCTGGGAGGAGAAACAGCCCTCCGACCAGCTCAAAACACCACCCAGAACTGAACCGCGAGGTCAGAAAGAACTAGGAGACGCCCAGGTTATTTGCGTGACTACGTCGAAAAATAACATGTAAATAAATATGTAAATAAGACCAAGTGTTTTCTGGGAGGGAGGAGTTATGTATTAACAGTTGTGCCTTTAAATATTTGAGCGAAATCAGCACGCTGTTGATTGGACAAAGCCTCCAGAACTGTATAAAAGGAGAGGTTTTTCCCCCAGCCTGTTGCTGGGTTCACCCTATATTAAAGAGCTGTTGTCACTACCCTGGTCTCCAGCCTCGTTACTTCCCGAACCTAACAGAGAGTATAAATAAATATGCAAATGTAGCATAGAAGGGTAGGAGTGGGGCATCTTAAGAATCTGCAGTAGGGAAAAAATATTTTTAATTTATTCGTAGATGATCTGGAATTAATGTGAGAACCAAGCAAATTAATTTTGCTTAGCAACAACCAATTATTCAGAGAGGGGAAAATAAAAAGACATTTCAAAGATTTCCAAAAGTTATTTCTCTAAATTAGCTGCATACATAACAAAATGGTTCATAAGAATTAGTGTTAGTATATAACAAATGCAACTAGTGAACACTTGCCAACTAACCAGGGAAAAAGTTCTTGAACTTGATATTTATTTATTTATTTTATTTATTTATTTATTTGTCATAACAATATATACAAGCGTTACATAAAAGGTTATAAATATATGAACGTATATATGAGGAGAAATGAGGTACTAAAAACGTGTATATACATAGGGAAAGAAACAGTAGGACAGGAACGGTAGGCACGTTTGTGCTCTTATACGCCCTTTAGAGTCCTCTTAGGAAAGTGGTGAGGTCAACCGTGGACAGTTTTTGAGTGAAACCTTTGGGGTTATGAGAAGAAACCACAGAGTCAGGTAATGCATTCCAAGTATATACAATTCTGTTACAGAAATCGTGTTTTCTGCTATCTAAACTGGAACGGTTGACATTGAGTTTGAATCTGTTTGTAGCTCTTGTGATATTGTTATTGAAACTAAAAAAGTCATTGACAGGAAGGACATTACAACGGATGATTTTATATGCTAAACCCAGATCCAGTCGAAGGCGACGGTTCCAAGTTTTCTAGACCCAAGATATCAAGTCTGGTGGAATAAGGTATTTTATTAGTTTCAGAGGAATGGAGAATTCTTCTCGTAAAATACCTTGGACACGCCAACTGTGTTGATGTCAGATATATGGTAAGGGTTCCAGACAGGAGAGCAGTAATCAAGAATTGGCCTAACAAATGTTTTATATGCTCTGGTCAGTAGCGTGGTGTTTTTGAAAAGAAGCTATAAAATTAAGTTGACAACTCTTAGAGCCTTCTTAGCTATGTAGTTGCAGTGGGCTTTGGAACTTAAATCGTGTAAAAACTCCAAGGTCTTTGACAGGGTGGGGTCATCTAGGCAATGTCCATCAAGCATGTACTTGTGATTGGGTTCTTTCTTCCAATGTGCAAGACTGAGCATTTACTGGTTGAAATTTGTAGTTGAAATTTTAGACCAGGCAGATAGATGATCAAGGTCCTTTTGAATTGTGGATGCATTGTCAGTGGTGTTGAAAAGTTTGACATCATCAGCAAAGAGAACACAGTTACTAGAGATATCAATACAAAGATCATTTATGTATATTATAAAGAGAGTAGGTCCAAGAACGCTGCCTTGAGGAACACCACTCTTGACAGGAACAGGATTTGAAAGAGCATTACCAATTTTAACTATTTGTTGTCTGTTTGACAAAAAAGCAGCTATCCAGTGGTGTAAGGGTCCTGAAATGCCATAGGATTTTAATTTTAGGAGAAGTTTATCATGTACTACTGAGTCAAAAGCTTTGCAGAAGTCTATGTATATTGCATCTATTGATTTACCTAGATCAAGATTAGTAGTCCATAGGTTTTTACAGTAGAGAAGTTGTAGATTGCATGATAATTTTTCCTGAAGCCAAATTGTTTATTTGAGAGAAGGTTGTGCATTTCATGTAAGGTAAAGGTAATGGATATGACAAGCTCAACAGAATATCCCAGGAATTAGAGGCCTTGGAATGTGACATTAGAAAAATATCTCATTAAACGAGGACACTGCCACATGTGAGTTTAGCTGTGATGGAATCTGGTGCTGAGTTTCAGTGGGAGATATGAAGAGAATCAGCATTCAGTCAGAAGAAGAGACTCAGAAAGATCCTCTCTAAATCTTCATGGCATTTACTGGATAGGTATGCAGAGAGTACTTTAGGCTGGCAAGCCTGTCTATAGGTAATATGGAAGAACATTTTGATAATTTTACCTGTCCTTACCTG
>NW_026682554.1:0-22291 GCF_028640845.1 Ahaetulla prasina | reverse complement strand
TATCTTAACTTTTTTTTTTTTACTATATCCTGCAGAAATGCACACTGAATGATCTTCAAAAAACAGAGTTCATTTGAAAGAAAAAGGGAAATTTACTTCTCCACTGAGGATTTAGCAAAGCTGAACAATACTCCTATAAGTAAAATATTAAGATAACATAAATAATTGCTGCAAGAAGATGTTGATATTACACAGCAATACATAAATCCTAAGCCTTTAAGTCTAATCTTTCACCAATATACTTATAAGCCTTACCCAGATAACTACAGCCATACAGACCTCCGTGATTTAAAACTGCAGTTTGATGGTGCAACTCTAGAAGTCAGACCAGGGTAGTGACAACAGCTCTTTAATATATGGTGAACCCAGCAACCAGGCTGGGGAAAAACCTCTCCTTATATACAGTTCAACGGGCGGCTTCAACCAATCAACAACGTGCTTGTTTCCATAAAACCATTTAAAGATACATTACACTCCTTCCCTCCCAGAAAACACTTTACCCATATTTACATGATATTTACATATTATTTTCAACGTAATCACGCAAATAGACTGGGCGTCTCCTGACTCTTTCGGACCTCGCGGTCATTCCCTGGGAGTGGGTCGAGCTGACCGGAGGGCTGTTGCTCCTCTCAGCTCCTCCTCTAGGCCATCCGGCCCTGGATTATTGCTGAGTCGTCCCTGCTGTTTTCTGCTGGAACCTGTGGGCGTCGCTGGACCTCCGAATATCAGATAAGTCCTGCGATTTTGGGTTTGAGTCAGCTGTGGTTCAAACATTGTATAGTCAGGGCCTGTTTATTAGATTGTTCGGCTGCGTTTTCTTATCTGGTCTATGTGGCGCCTCCATACTCGGCCGTCCTAACTCCACCAAGTATGATTTTGGACCTGTTATGTTTAGGATTTGTCCTGCTATCCAGGTTGGGCCTTCACCATAGTTGTGTGCCCACACTCGATCGCCTGTCTCTTGTTTTTCCTATTTCCCCTTGTAACCCTCCGGTGTATAGTTTGGATTTAGCGGTCTAGTGGGCACCTGAGCTTCGGCCCATTAGTAATTCGGCTGGGCTTCTGCGGTTGTGACACAGGGGTTCTGTGTTGGACTGCCAGGAAAACATCGATTTTGTTTGCCAGTCGCCTGGCTTAAGTCTGGACAATGCCTCTTTTGCGCTCGGACGGAACGCTCTGCAAGGCCATTCGTCGCAGGGTGGAAAGGCGCCGAGAGGCATGTCGGATGCCCTCTTCTGCCAAGTACTCCTCAAATTGGGTTGCCGTGGTGCGGGCCGTTATCGGAAACTAGCGTGTCGGGCAACCCATGGGTTACAAATAGGTGCCGTGGGACTGAGATCACGGCCTCGGCTGTCATGGATCTCATGAGAATGATTTCCAGCCATTTGGGTAGGCATCTACTACTACCAGGAAGGTTTGGCCGTGGAAGGGGCCGGCAAAATCAATGTGTATTCTAGACCAGGGCCCTTGGGGTTTCTCCCATTCGAACCGGGGCCGTTGGGGTAGCGGTCTGGACTCCTGGCAGGCCTGGCATTTCCCTACCCTTTCAGCAATTTCTGAGTCCATTAAGGGCCACCACACATAGCTTCTCGCTAGACCCTTCATCCTCGATCCCTGGGTGACCCTCGTGGAGGTCCAACACCCTTTTCCTCAATTTCTCTGGGATCACCACTCGATCCCCCATAGCAGGCACCCCCTTGAGCCGAGAGTTCCCACGTTTTTACAAATTCTTTAAAAAGCGCTGCCCGGGCCAATGCCACCCTCTTGTACCCAACCAAGTACAGTTCTCAAAATAATGTCCGGTATGGCCGAGCCACCTCCTTAGATGTGACTGGGCCAGAGTCAGAGAGTCAATTAACAGTATGGGCGTCCCGGGTGGGGTCTTGATCGCCCCTGGTAGTGGGCATCTGCTTGCGTCCGCATGCCCCAACTCTTTTCGGGCGATGCTGCAGTTTGTAGGGAATGGCGGCTAAAAGATAGTCCATCGGGTCAATCGTGGCGAAAGTGCCACAGGCGTTGGGCGATCGCCAGCCAGTACCTAACAGTGGTCTATGGTCTGTAACAATTTCAAAGTCTCTACCAAAAAGCGTATTCGTGAAACTTTTTACCCCTGACACAATAGCTAGAGCTTCCTTATCCAACTGGCTATAGTTCCTCTCTATCGAGGACATCGTTCTGGAGTAGAAGGCTATTGGGGCTTCTGTGCCATTTGGAACCTGTGGCTGAGCACAGCCCCACCCGTGGGAAGCATCGCCAGACTAATACCAATGGCAATGAGCTATGATACTGGACCAGTAGCTATCGCTCGAGTAGGTTTTTACTGCTTGAAAGCCTAGCTTCCGACTTTCCCCAAGACCAAGCAGTATTCTTTCCCAGTAGCTTATGTAGCGGCTCGGCAAGCGGTTGCCTTATT
This sequence comes from Ahaetulla prasina, assembly GCF_028640845.1. Taxonomy (NCBI): domain Eukaryota; kingdom Metazoa; phylum Chordata; class Lepidosauria; order Squamata; family Colubridae; genus Ahaetulla; species Ahaetulla prasina. The sequence goes on along the minus strand of NW_026682554.1, from coordinate 19,875 downwards.
TTTAAAAAGACCCGTAAAAATTCACTAGACCCAGGAATGCCTGTAGCTCTTATTTGTTTTTAGGCGCTGGAGCCTTACCTATTGCCTTGACCTGGCTTTCAGTGGGGTGAATTCCTTCCTTGTCTATTCTGTAGCCCAAGAACTCTACGGATTCTACCCCTATCTGGCATTTGTTCACTTTAACCTTTAGACCTGACGGAAAATGCCCAGAACTTTCTCAAGCGCTCCCCAATTCTTCTAAATTTTATGAATACAATACATCATCGAAATAGGGACTACCCCGGAGCCCTTGCAGAAGTCGCTCCATTAAATTTTGGAAAGCCAGGTGCCACACTCACCCCAAACTGTAACCGGGTACATGAAAGCACCTCTGTGAGTCACAATTGTCTGGGCTTGGCTGTGTTGGCGTCTACGGGTAGTTGTTGATATGCTTGGGCCAAATCTAATTTGGCAAATACCTGCCCTTGCCCCAGTGAGTGCAGCAAATGTTGTACCACGGGGACCGGGTAGGCGCTTTTTTGCAAGGCTTTGTTTAACGTTGCCTTGTAGTCAGCGCAGATTCTAACTGACCCATCTGATTTCACTGGGGTGACGATTGGCGTCTCCCATTTTGCATGATCGACTGGCACTAGTATCCCCTGACTATGAGCTTGTCTATCTCCTTGTCAATCTTGGGTTTAAGGGCAAAGGACTCTCCTTGCCTTTAACCTATGGGGCTACCTGGGGGTCTAAATTGAAGGAAATAGGGGTCCCCTTGTACCTGCCCAGGCAGTCCTTGAAGACATCTTCGAACTCATTCATGAGTGTGTCTTTTAGGTTAAAGTCACTTCGGTAGATGCCAGTCACTCCCATGCCCAATGCAGGAACCAGTCTAGTCCCAACAAACTTGGCAGGGTCCCTTGACTATCGTGATGGGCAGGGTCTTCTTGTGTGGTCCGTGCTCGGCCGACGGAGGTGGTCCTCGAACAGGGATGCGATTCCCTTGGTAGTCGTGAACTCGTAGCCGCTGTGTTTGCAGTTTGCGTTTGCGATTCTCGGCAAAGCTTTTGCAAAGTGTCCCAGGACATGATTGTGATCGCTGACCCGGTGTCCACTTCTAGTCGGCACGGCACTCCTTCTGATTTTTGGGTTTAGTGAAGATTTTCTTCTCGGCGGGTTGCTGCGGCCTATGATCACGTCGTTGATTTGAGTTCGCCCTTTTGTTTTGACCAATCGCGGGTCGCCTTGCCGATCCTGCGCTCTGATTAGTCGGTTTGAATTTCGGCGGGAAGGTTGGGGTGCTCGACAGACTTGAGCCAGGTGCCTTCTTCTCGCACCGCCGACATGTAGCGTCCTTGAACTTGCATCGTTGGCGCTGGTGTTGCCCTCCAACTTCCGCATTCCTCGGTCTTCTTTGCCCCTTCTCGGTGAGGCAAACTCCTTCCTCATCCTCGCCGTCTGATTCGGTCTGGATTTCTTCTTGGTGCACGGGGTTGATTTTGTGCTCGCCTTTGGTGTGAGTGGCTTTTGTAGGGTCTCCGCTTGGGTGGACATCTCATGAGCTCTGGCGCCGTCAGGCGTTTGCCAGCGATTAGATTGCTTTTGATAGCAGCCGCCTCCATAAGCGAATGTCTCTGACCCCACGGATGAGTTGCTCTAACAGCTCCTCATCCAAGTCTCGGTACCGCAGTCCTTGGAGGCTTTCGCAGGGCAGCCATGTAATCGCTGATGGATTACGCCCTCTTGCTGTCTGCGCTCCCAAATTCAAAGCGCCGTGCACGCTTGGACGGTGTTGGCGCGAAATGGTTCTTCAATAGATTTTGCAGAGTTTGCCACGATACCGATTGTACGCGTTGGCTCTGCCAGGGCTTCTGCAATGTCGATGACCTCAGGACCGCAGTGGCTCAGGAAATATGCCCTTTGCGGTTGTCTGGAACTCCTTGCAGTTCGTTTGCTTCTAGGAAGCTTTCGAAATGGGTCATGTCGTTCCCATTTCTCCCTGGCTGGGTCAAACGGCGCGGGCGGAGTGTAGCTGGCCATCTCCGCGGTTCTGCCCTGAGTTTGCTGGGTTCGGTTCTTCCGTGCTTCATCTCGATTCTGGTGCTCCTTAACCTCGATATCCCATCCTCGTCGCCAGTGTTAAATTCGGGAAGTAACGAGGCTGGAGACCAGGTAGTGACAACAGCTCTTTAATATAGGGTGAACCCAGCAACCAGGCTGGGGAAAACCTCTCCTTATATACAGTTCAACCGGCGGCTTCAACCAATCAGCAACGTGCTTGTTTCCCGCCAAAACCATTTAAAGATACATTACACCTCTCCTCCCCTCTCTTCCCAGGCCTGCCTTCCCCTTCCTAACTCTCCCCTCCTCTCCTTCCTTCCCTTCCCTTCCCTGCCCTGCCCTGCCTTTCCTTTCCTTTCCTCCTCCCTCCCCTCTTCTCCTCCCTCCTTTCCCTTATCTTCCTTCCCTCTCCTCTCCTCCCTTCTCCTCCTTGCCCCTTCTATATTTCCTTTCCCTCAAATTGGCCTCTCTTCCTTCCTTCCTCCTCCCTCCTCCTTCTTCCCTCATTGTTTCTCTCCTCCCTCCTTCCTTTGACCTACCTTCCTTCCTTCCTTCCTTCCTTCTTTCCTTCCTTCCATCCATCCCCCTCCTCTTCCCTCTTCCCTCTCCCTCTCTCCCTTTTCCTCGTCTCTCCTCCTCCCTCCCTCTCCTCCACTAACACCAGTTTAACATCTGCCCTTCTACACCCATGTGTGTTTTTCCTGCTTCTTAACGGAAGACATTGTCTCTGTGAAATATATCTTTGCTATTTTCATCCCCTTTCTCTAACGGATCACAAATTGCACCGAATTTCCTTTCTTTCCTCCTGCAGTGTTGTTAGGGGCTTTGTTAGCAGCAGGAGAACATCAGCCCAGCAGAAGGGAATTAATCTGAGGCCAGGACAGGAATGCTAAGAATGTAAACAGGCAGCTGTTCTTCAAGAGATTGAAGCTGGAGGGGGGGGGGCGGGGAAGAACCTGCACAGCTTTCAGCAGAAATGCCAGCACAGAGATTCTCACTGTGAGTTAACGGAAGGACAGAGTTGGACGGGACTTTGGAGGTCTTCTAGTCCAACCCCAGCTCCCGCAGGAGCTCCAAAACCATTTCAGACAGAGGGCTGTCTAATCCTCTTAAAAACCTCCAGTGTTGGAGCACAGGAGGTGGTATTCAACCAGTTAAGACTGGTTCAGGAACCGGTCAGCGGCAACTGCAGGTGAGCCCGCCTAGCCGCCCTGGTGTAATGCCTTCCTATTTAGCCAGGTTTTGAGGCCAGGCACATGCGCGGAAGAGGCAGCGTGTGAGCAAAGCGCATGCACAGAAGGCGGCGCATGCATGGAAGATGTCTTGTGAAGCAAGCTTTTGCGGTGGTGAATCGGCGGTAAGCAGAGGTGGGTTTCAGCAGGTTCTGACCAGTTCTAGAGAACCGGTAGCAGAAATTTTGAGTAGTTCGGAGAACCGGCAGTAAAAATTCTGACTGGCATCACCCTCATCTATTCTCTGCCTCCCAAGTCCCAGCTGATCGGGAGGAAATGGGGATTTTGCAGTATCCTTCCCCTGGAGTGGGGAGGGAATGGAGATTTTACTGTATCCTTCCCCTGCCACACCTACCAAGCCACGCCCACCAAGCCATGCCATGCCCACCAAGCCAAACCCACAGAACCGGTAGTAAAAAAATTTGAAAGCCATCACTGGTGGTAAGATTATGCGAAACCCACAGCTGTGGGACACCCACAAGTTCCTGGAGACAAACCAGGGGTGAAATGTAAAATTTGTTACTACTGGTAACTGGTTCTGTGGGCATGGCTTGGTGGGGGGGGGGGTAATGTGACTGGGTAGGCATTTATTTTATTTTATTTTATTTTAAAAGCCTTTTTTCTACAACCTCTTTGGCGAAGGGTTGTAGAAAATCTTTAAAAGCTCTGACGATCAGCTGAGCTGGCGATCATCAGAGGCTTCTTTTACTTTTAAAGCATTTTTCAGCCAAGAAAAATGCTTTTAAAAAAACCCTCTGATGATCGTGCAGCTCAGCTGGCCATGGGGGTGGGGCAGGGATTTTTGCTACCGGTTCTCCGAACCATCCGCCGCCATCGTTACCAGATCGGGAAATCCGGTCCGAACCGGGAGGATTTCAGCCCTGAGAGAAAGTATTCCACTGATTAATTGCTCACACTGCCAGGAAATTCTACCTCATTTCTAGCTTCCCCCAGCTTTGCTTAATACCTACCTACTAATTTATATCAGGGCTCCATCTCATTTGACATGTCACTCTACAGGAATCTACCTGGTTTTGGTTTCCCTGCCTCTCTCTCTCTCTCTCTGCTGGGAAGCTGGTCATAACTCGGGACCTTGCCAGATACCAGGGTAAGAAATTCCAAGTACCAGACAAAAATTACTTGGAATATTGCATCCTCTTTTGGTCACCATAGTATTAAAAAAAGATGTCGAGACTTTGGAAAAAGTGCAGAAGAGAGCAACGAGGATGATTAAGGGCCTGGCGATTAAAACATATAAAGCAGCGGTCACCAACCGGTGGTCCGTGGACCACTGGTGGTCCATGAGAAAATTTTGGTGGTCCACAGAAAAATTATTTGCATTTTTTATATTGCACTAAATCAGGGGTCCTCAGACTACGGCCCCTGGGACTGATACATGCAATGAACATTTCTGTTGCTGCAGAGTCTCCCCCTTTGGGGTCTTTTTGTGTGGGTCGGAGGGAGGCAGAAATTTTGACTTAGGGTCTGCTTCAGCCTCCTGGTACGAGGCTTTGGGCAAAGGCTGGAGGGAAGTGCCACTGGTGGCAAAGAGCCAGAGGGTCTCATTCCAGTGGGACTGCATCATGGCCTGGAACTAGCTGACCATCTCAGCCCACTGAGCCTCCAGGGGGTGGTACCCGGCCTTGCACTCCTGCAGGTCTTTCCTCTGCTTGGAAAGCCTATACTCCTAGTCCTTAGTGAGGTGCTTCTACTGAGCTTCCTTCTCGGTCAGATACAATTTGAACTGAGCTGTTTTGCCAACTCTTTCTCGTGGTGGCTGCTTAGCTCCAGCAGCTGCTTCCTGTCGGGGCCCTAAGGAGCCTGGGCAGGGAGGCGAGGAGTGGCTGGCAGGGGAGAGGCAAGTAGAGGCCAGCGAGGCACCCCTTCATGTGAGTGACATTGAGTTGGCCACGCCCACCCAGTCACATGACCACCTGGCCATGCCCATCCAGCCAATCATTAGGCAGACCATATTAGTGGTCCGCAGGATTTTAAATTATGAATTTAGTGGTCTCTGAGGTCCAAAAGGTTAGTGACCCCTGTTATAAGGCATGGGTGTCCAACTCAAGGCCCGCGGGCTGGATCTGGCCCGTGGGGTGCTTAGATCTGGCTGACAGGGCCACCCGCGAAACAGTGAAGGACTGGTCCCCTCTGCCAGTGAAAACGGAGCTCGGGGGGGCTGTGTGCACCCTCCTGGGCTCCATTTTCACTGGCAGAGGGTTGCAGGAGGCTGTGGCCATCAAAAACGGAGCTCGGGAGCATGATTTCGCTGGCAGAGCGCTCGGGCTGCCACAGGCGCCCTCGACATGAGTGACGTCAAGCTGGCCATGCCCACTCTGGCTCCTGGAGGTCAAACACAACCCTGATGCGCCCCTCAGTGAAATCAGATTTGACACCCCTGATATAAAGAATAGTTGCAGGAATTGAGTTTGTCCACCCGCAATTTCCGCTACCGGTTCAGGGGAAGTCTTCCAAACCGGCTGAAAACCATCTCTGGTTCAACCTGTTCTCCAAAGCAAGGGTCTCCAACTTTGGTCCCTTTAAGACTTGTGGACTTCAACTCCCAGAGTTCCTCAGCCAGCTGGCTGAGGGACTCTGGGAGTTGAAGTCCACAAATCTTAAAGGGACCAAGATTGGAGACCCCTGCTCCAAAGCACCTGAAGGCAGGTCAAGAAGCAATAGATGGAAACTAATCAAGGAGAGAAGCAACCTGGAGCTAAGGAGAAATTTCCTAACAGTGAGAACAATTAACCACTGGAATGGCTTCCTTCCAAAAGTTGTTGGTGCTCCATCACTGGAGGCCTTTAAGAGGAGACTGGACAGCCTCTTGTCTGGAATGGTATAGGACAGGGGTCTTCAAACTTGGCTCTTTTAAGACTTGTGGATTTAAATTCCCAGAGTTCCTCAGCCAGCTTTGCTGGCTGAGGAACTCTGGGAGTTGAAGTCCACAAGTCTTAAAAGAGCCAAGTGTTCAGACCCTTGGTGTAGGGTATCCTGCTTTTGTGAGGGGTTGGACTGGATGACCTCCTGTGTTCCTTCCAACTCTCTTACTCTGTTATTCTCTTCTTAAGAAGTTTCCCCAGTTGGCATGGCTGTATCTTAATTTGTGGCTGTGGTTGAATTTCCGGCGATACGCAGCCTAAGCAAACAGTTTTCGTCTAAGTTCATTTTGTAAAATTTGTATATTTGTAGAAATGGAATTTGAATTGTAAACATTGAGTGATATATGTCGCACATCTTCCAGCTAGCATAAAGATGCATTTTTGGGGGTTTGGGGTTTTTTGTTTTTTTTTAATCTGCCAATAATATAGTTTTTGGCAAAGCTTAGCAATATCCTATAGATATACAGAAATTAAACTATTTCTATGGATGTTTCATGGGAGGTAGAAATTCCAGCTTTGTTTTCCATTCTGCTTTGGGCAATGTTTCAACAGTAATTCAAAGCTCCAGAAACAGGATCTCTCTAAGTTCTTCGGGAATGAAAAAAAACATTATTGATGAAACCTGGAGAACAACTTTCAACCAAAATAAACACCACTGGCCTGGAATGTCTTATATGGAAACAATTTGGACTGGTAGCACCATATAATATTTCTTTTCCTGGAGCTGGGCCATTTAAGAATTCAAGTAGAAGGAATCATCTCTTTGATTTTTCTTTTCTTTTTTTCCCCCCTGATTTTTTTTCTATTTTTATTCATAAAGTTAAGACACAAACTCCAAAAGGAACAAAGAAAAAAATACCAGAACAAGCCAAAGACATTAAAAATGTGCACTTAAGAAAACACATGTACATAGATTAGTCTCCCAGTTGAACACTGATAAATATATTTCAACAATAATAGTCTTTCCCCCCATCCCCATAGTGTGAAACAGGCCCACAGGCCCACAGTTACAACTCTGCTTACCCAACCAATTTGACTTGGCATCGATTGGCCTAAAATCACCAAGCTGGCTTTCATTCCTAAGGCTGGAATAGAATAGAATAGAATAGAATAGAATAGAATAGAATAGAATAGAATAGAATAGAATAGAATAGAATAGAATAGAATAGAATAGAATAGAATAGAAAATATGGAGTGGAATAGAATGGAATGGAATAGAATATATGGAATAGACTAGGCTAGGCTAGGCTAGGCTAGGCTAGGCTAGGCTACGCTAGACTAGGCTAGAATAGGAATAGGAATAGGAATAGGAATAGGAATAGGAATAGGAATAGGAATAGGAATAGGAATAGGAATAGGAATAGGAATAGGAATAAAAAGGAAAGGGACAGGACAGGACAGGACAGGACAGAATAGAATAGAATAGAAAATATGGAGTGGAATGGAATGGAATGATTAGAATATATGGAATAGAATAGAATAGAATAGAATAGAATAGAATAGAATGGAATGGAATGGAATGGAATGGAATGGAATGGAATGGAATGGAATAGGAATAGGAATAGGAATAGGAATAGGAATAGGAACGAAACGGAACGGAACGGAACAGAACAGAACAGAACAGAATAGAATAGAATAGAATAGAATAGAAAATATGGAGTGGAATGGAATGGAATGATTAGAATATATGGAATGGAATGGAATAGAATAGAATAGAATAGAATAGAATAGAATAGAATAGAATAGAATAGAATAGAATAGAATAGAATAGAATAGGAAAGGGACAGGACAGAACAGAACAGAATAGAATAGAATAGAAAATATGGAGTGGAATGGAATGATTAGAATATATGGAATAGAATAGAATGGGAATAGGAATAGGAATAGGAATAGGAATAGGAATAGGAATAGGAATAGGAATAGGAATAGGAATAGGAATAGGAATAGGAATAGGAATAGGAATAGGAATAGGAATAGGAAAGGGACAGGACAGGACAGGACAGGACAGGACAGGACAGAATAGAATAGAATAGAAAATATGGAGTGGAATGGAATGGAATGATTAGAATATATGGAATAGAATAGAATAGAATAGAATAGAATAGAATAGAATAGAATAGAATAGAATAGAATAGAATAGAATAGAATAGAATAGAAAATATGGATACGCCTTGGAAAATAGCTTGACCCCTTCCTCTCCGTGGCAGCCCCTCAAATATTGGAAGACTGCTATCCTGTCTCCCCTGGTCCTTCTCTTCACTAGACTAGCCATTCTATAAAATAGAAATGGAGACTCTAGAAAGAGTGCAGAGAAGAGCAAACAGGATGATGAGGGGACTGGAGGCTAAAACATACGATAAACAGTTGCAGGAACTGGGCATGGCTAGTCTAGTGAAGACATGATAGCAGTCTTCCAATATCTCAGGGGCTGCCACAGAGAGGAAGGGGGTCAAGCTATTTTCCAAAGCACCTGAAGGCCAGACAAGGAATAAATGGATGGAAACTGAACAAGGAGAGATTCAACCTGGAAATAAGGAGATTTGTTCTGATAGTGAGGACAATTAACCAGTGGAACAGAAGTTGCTTTTAGAAGTTGTGGGAGCTTCATCACTGGAGGCTTTCAAGAAGCCTTACACAATGTAAGCCGCCCTGAGTCTTCGGAGAAGGGCGGGATATAAATGTAAATAAATAAATAAATAAAAAGAGACTGGACAGCCGTCTGTCAGAAATGGTGCAGGGTTTTCTGCTTGGGCAGGGGGGGGGTTGGACTAGATGACCTACAAGGTCCCTTCCAACTCTGTTAATCTGAACTTGTTCTACCAAGTCAAGAAAGATCTCACAGATAAATCTGCCCAACGAGCTAACAATGAACTCTCTTGATTTTATTTAGTTTATTGATTCACTCTGATTGAACAGTGCAAATAGATGCAAAAAAAAAAAAAAAAGCAATTTAACGGCATAGAATACTTCCATTCCAAGCTCAGGATGATATCCTTCCATCAGACTTGCCAAACGGAGACAAAAAATAAAATAAACTTTTGATAGCTCCCTCAAACCCATCCAGCTGAATCGAAGACACCCAATTGACAATTCCATCAGAATCACTGGTCTAATTTAGAAAGTCAGATTGATTGGAGTCAAATAAAAGAGTTTTAAACCGAATCTCCAAATCAAATCTTTGCTTAGCCATATTGATTCGTCTTAAGCTCGTAAGCTGATTAAGGCTTAGCAGGCTGAAACCCAGCCTGTATAGTTACAGTTCAATATATTATGGAAACCCAGAAAATAGGTCAATTCAATCATTGTATTAAATGTGCTGTCGGTGTGAATGCAGCTACTTTGTTTCCTGGCATAGAATAAGTGAATTATATTCCATGATTCTTTGGGAGGAAAGCTGTGACAAACCTAAGGTAAAGGTAAAGGTTCCCTCACACATGCGTGCTAGTGTTCCCGACTCTAGGGGCGGTGCTCATCTCCGTTTCAAAATTGAAGAGCCAGCGCTGTCCGAAGACATCTCCATGGTCATGTGGCCAGCATGACTCAACGTCAAGGCGCCCGGAATGCTGTTTCCTTCCAAAGGTGGTCCCTATTTTCTTGCATCTTTTCGTGCTTTCAAACTGCTAGGTTGGCAGAAGCTGGGACAAGTCAGGGAGCTCACCCTGCTACACGCGGCACTAGGGATTGAACCGCTGAACTGCCGACCTTTCAATCAACAAGCTCAGCATCTTAGCCATTAAGCCACCACATCTCTCATGACAAACCTAGAGAACATATTAAAAAGCAGAGACATCACCTTGCCAGCAAAGCTCCAGGCGGTCAAAGCTATGATTTTCCCAGTAGTGATGTATGGCTGTGAAAATTGGACCATAAGGAAGGCTGAGTATTGAAGAACTGATCCTTTCAAATTGTGCTGGAGAAGACCCTTGAAGATCCCTTGGATTGCAAGGAGATCCAGTCCCTCAATGCTCAAGGAAATCAACCCTGACTGTACTTTTTTTTTTTAATTTCATTTTGTCACAACAGTATACACAAACATTGTCATAAATAAAACAACATATCATGAAGAAAACATATATATATATGTAAGTAAAAAATATGCATCAGCTATATTAATTTGATATAATGAAGGGAACAATAGGACAGGAACGGTAGGCACTTTTGTGCTCTTATGCACGCCCCTTATAGTCCTCTTACGAATGGGGTGAGGTCAATAGTAGACAGTTTTTGGTTGAAGATTTTGGGATTTTGAGTAGAGACTATGGAGTCAGGTAATGAGTTCCAAGCATTAACAACTCTGTTGCAGAAGTCATATTTCTGCAATCAAGTTTGAAGCGGTTGACATTAAGCTTGAATCTATTTTTTGCTCTCGTAATATTGCGACTGAAGCTGAAGTAGTCATTTACAGGAAGGATATTGCAATAGATGATTTTGTGTGTTAAACACAGGTACAATGGTTAGAATGCAGTATTGCAGGCTCGGCCCATAGCCAGCAGTTCGATCCTGATCGGCTCAAGGTTGGCCCAGCCTTCCATCTTTCCGAGGTGGGTAAAATGAGGACCCAGATTGTTGTGGGCAAGATGCTGACTCTGTAAAACCGCTTAGAGAGGGCTGTAAAAGCACAGTCAAGCTGGTATATAAGGCTAAGTGCTATCTAGAACTTCTCAGTAACTCCCACTGAGCTCAGACAATGTGATTGCTTGCTGGTCCTTGTCCCAAAGGTGCTTTTTCAGGAGGCAACTGGACTTGCTTGTTGTTTTTTTTTCTTTGAAGATGTTTCATTTCTCAACCTGCAGCCAAGAAGGCTCCATACCCATTTGCACTACTCAGGTAAGCCCAAGGATACAGATAAACCTCCAAGTGACCTCAATGACCCTTAAAACAGGGGTGCTTAAATCCGGCCTGTGAGGCTGACCTCAAAATATCAATGGACCAACCCAAGGTGCCTCTACTAGGCAAAAATGGGCCATGCGGGGGCCTCATGGGGCCTTCATTGCAGCATGCTGCTGGAGGCTGGGAAGGCTGAAATGGGCCACACAGGATCTCACACAGCCCCCACCCCTGTTTTGGCTGGCAGGTGCTGAAGGAGGCATCCATCCCATGTCTCCCCTGCCCCTCCCCGGTGGCCCACAGAGGAGTACTACAATGCTGTTGTGTTCCACCAGCAGCCTCGAGCTGGCAGCGAGTCAGGCAGTGAGGAGGTTGGGGAGGACAATGGGTCAGTCCTGGAGTCAGGAGAAGTCCCAGACGAGGGCTCTGCATCAGAAGCAGAGATGGCACCAGGGTCATCTGGGAGTGATGCGTAGATTCCGGAGCCTTCAGAGGCGGACACCAGAGGCAGAGAAACAGGAGGAGCCTGTTCCTAGTGCATGCATGAGAAGAGCTGCCAGAAGGCAAGAGCAGCTAAAGCAAAAGAACGACTCGGGAGTAAGGCCAGGAGATGATTGGCCTCCCATAAGGCTTAAAGAGCACCAATGGCTCTTGGGCTCTTTGTAGGAAAGCAACGACAGAAAAGGTATTTCTGGAACCTTGACAGTTGCTACATTGGTTTCTAGCCGGTATCTCCTATTTCTGAACTTCATGGGGGTTTTGCCAAGAAAAGCCTTTGGCAGGGTGCCAAAGAAGACAAAGGTTTGTGATAAGGCCGAAGGACTTTTTCTGAAGGATTTATTTTGGACTTAATTTGGACTAAGCCGGGAATGAAGTAATTCTCAGCTGTTCTAATAAAATATGTTTGTTTAGGACTGATTGTGTCCGGTAATAACTACTTGGGCCTGGGTCCCAACAGGGTCCTCGAAGAAGTCCAGTTTGACAACCCTGCTCTAAACGATGCAAATGACCAGCTGTCTGCAAGGTATATAAATCCTTCCATTTCCCACCATCCCGTCAGAGCTGAAGAAGCTTCTTGGATGAGAAGCGAAACATCTTAAAAAAAAAACAGAAAATCAGGAACCGGTTGCTTCCTGAAAATGCATCTTTAGGACAAACATGACCTGGCTGATTCTCAACAGACTCATTGGTCCTTCCGATCAGCCGATTCGAACCAGTGGTGAAATGTAAAATTTCTTACTACCGGCTCTTTGGGCGTGGCTGGGTGGGCGTGGCCAACTTTTTTTTTTAACTTTTAAAAGCATTTTTTACAACCTCTTCGGCCGAAGAGGTTGTAGAAAAAATGCTTTTAAAAGCCTCTGACGATCCCAGCTGAGCCGTGCGATCATCAGAGGCTTTTTTTTTTACTTTTAAAAGCATTTTTTCAGCTGAAGAAAAAAATGCTTTTAAAAGTAAAAAAAACTCTGATGATCGCGCGGCTCAGCTGGGCATGGGGGTGGGGGCAGGGATTTTTGCGACCAGTTCTCTGAACCACCCACCGCCATCACTACTGGATCAAGCGATCCGGTCTGAACCAGGAGCATTTCACCCCTGATTCGAACCCTTATAGCAGCCAAAGCTCTCCACTGCCGAAACAACCAGAGTTGTCTTAATGTGACCAGAATGTCCAAAAGGACTTCAAGCTCAGCATCTTGTGAGGTGACCTTTCTGGGGGGGGCTGGGTCAGGGGCTGGGGGGGGACAGTTGGGTGGCTTTTAAAAGGCATTTGCCAAAAATCAGCCATGAATATTCAAGAATGCCTCCGCCAGCTCCGGTCCCCGTTCCAAGTCCGAAATCTTTTGCAAAATTCTCTCCTTCGGGGGCGGGGGCTGGAGGCATCCTAGGGAGTGCTATCGATTCAGCTCGCCCCCCGCAATGCCTTTCAAATGAGCCACTGCTTTTTTTTTTTCTGCAGACCCATTATTCATGGGTCTCTTTTGCAAAAAGAAAGGAAAAAAATGCAGAGATTGTCTCCTGCAAAATGGGGCTATTGATTCCTTCAGCTGACCCGCTTTTCTTACCCTGGCTTCAATCAACGCTTGTTTGAATAGGTTTCCTTTTTTAATATTATTTTTAGCAGCGTTTCTTCGGCAGAAGGGGGAAGACCGGTTCCTTTAGAGAGGGATGCCACCTCATGCAACTGTCGGTGCTGAATTTGAGCTTCAGAGGAATGGGTTGGCGGGAGAGGGGAGAAGAGAGGAACTATTGATGTTCATAATAGACTTTTGGAAGTGCTATTACCGGCTGGATAATGGCTAGGAGTAGTGTGGGGTTTTTTTTTATGCATCGGTGGATGATTTTATTCCTCCTCCAGCAAGTCTGTTTTAAAAGCTGATGATTTAAGGGTTGGCTCCCTCCGCTGCTCTGGTTCAGAGGTCTACACGCACATGAAAGCGTTCACACTTGGCATGAAAAGGGAAAGGAGGAGTATCTTCCCATGTTGAGAATATAATGGGCATTTCCCAGGCAAAAACCCATGACAGTTAAATCTTCTCTGCAGAGGATCCAGTAAAGGCTTTTGGGGGGGGGGGGGAAACTGCAACGATTTCTCACAACCCTGTCCCAACATAGCGGTTTTTAAGAAGAGATTGGACAACCGTTTGTCCGAAATGGGTATAGAGCAGTGGTCACCAACTGGTGATCCGTGGACCACTGGTTGTCCACAAAAAATTTTTGGTGGTCCGTGAAAACTTATTTGCATTATATTTAGTGCACTAAATCAGGGTGTTGTGTCTTGTCCAATCTCACCTCCACAGCCGGGGTCTGCTTATCTGCTTCCGAACGCTGAAGAATATCCTAGCATGCCTCCCGGCCCCAGCCCTGGCTCCATGCCCAGACAGGCTGAAGAGAGCAAGTATCTCCAGCCCCAGCTCTGGCTCCATGCCCAGGCAAACGGAGCAACTAGACCTCCCCCTCCCCACAGCATGTGAGCCTGAGGGAGGTCAATTGCCAACAGCTGCAGACTGAAGTGACCTCGCGTTAGAAGACTTGATAGACGGAGGCAACAGAAGGAAGGAGGGGCAGGCCTGGATAAGTGCTGAGTCATGGAGCCATACCCATGGCCTATATAAAGGATCTGCTTTCTGGCATTCTCTGAGTCAGGCAAAGTCTAAACATATCTTGCTGAAGTCACTTTCTGGTCTCCTGCCTGCCCTGAGGACTTTGCTAAGACTTTGGCAGAGCTGCAGAGGCACACCTGATTCGGATTTCCTGACCCGGCCGTCAGCGGAGAGTGGGACACGACACAGGGTCCTCAAACTATGGCCCCTGGGAGATTTGTGCAATGAACATTTGTGTTGTTGCAGAGAGTCTCCCCTTCGGGATCTTTTTGTGCGGGTCGGGGGGCAGAAATTCTGACTTGGGGTCTGCTTCAGCCTCCTGGTGTGGGGCATTGGGCGAAGGCTGGAGGAAGTGCCAATGTGGCTAAGAGCCGAGGGCCTTGTTCCAGTGGGACTGCATCATGGCCTGGAACTGGCTGACCATCTCAGCCCGCTGAGCCTCCAGGCGCCCCCGGCCTTGCACTACTGCAGGTCATTCCTCTGCTTGGAAAGCCTATGCTCCTAGTCCTCTGTAAGGTGCTTCTGCTGAGCCTCTTCAGTCAGATCCAATTTGAACTGAGCTGTTTTGTCTTGTGGTGGCTGCTTAGCTCCAACAACTGCTTCCTGTTGGGGGCCTAAGGAGCCTGGGCAGGGAGGCAAGGAGTGGCTGGCAGGGGAGGGGCAAGTAGAGGCCAGCGAGGTGCCCCTTGACGTGAGTGACATCAAGTTGGCCACGCCCACCCAGTCACATGCCAACCTAGCCACACCCACCCAACCGGTCATTAGGCAGATCGTATTAGTGGTCTGCGGGATTTAAAATTATGAATATAGTGGTCCCTGAGGTCCAAAAGGTTGGTGACCTCTGGTATAGAGCTCTGGTGGGAAACCAAGGGCAGGCAAGAGAGTCCAGAGATATTTCACAAGAAGAGTCCTCCACTCTTCTGCTTACAACAAAATACCTTATGCCACCAGACTGCAAATTTTGGCCTTAGACAACTTAGAACTACGCCAACTTCAGTCTGACCTAAGCACAGTACATAAAATTATCTACCACAATGTCCTACCTGTCGATGACTAGCTTCAATCACAACAATACGAACAAATAATAGATACAAACTCAAGGTAAACCGCTACAAACTCGATTGCAGAAAATACGACTTCAGCAACAGAGTGGTCAGTGCCTGGAATGCTCTACCTGACTCTGTGGTTTCTCCCCCAAACTCCCAAACCTTTAAGCTTAAACTGTCTACTGTTGACCTCACCCCATTCCTAAGAGGTCTGTAAGGGGCGTACATAAGTGCACCCACGTGCCTACCGTCCCTGTCCTAACATTCCCTTTTTTACTCTTTTCATGTATTCAGATTATGCTTATACTTTTACCTGTTATCTTATATGTGATTGACAAAATAAAATAAATAAATGAAATGAAATGCTGGAAGTGGCAAGAGCTATCTCTCTGGGCATACCAGCCATCGCCTGTTGTTCTTCCAGGTTCTGGTGTGCACAGGCGCACCACCCAAGCTGGTCTTAGCACCCAGGAGCACCAAAACTGGAAGGACAGCTCCCGGCATACATATGCAAGCCGAAGCTGAGTTTTGTTTCCGCTCACATGCACGCTGGCCAGCTGGTCTTCGTTAAAACATATAAAGAACTGTTGCTGGAACTGGGTATCAGAGGTGGGTTTCAGCAGGTTCTTTTTTTAAAAAATATTTTTTTTATTTTTTAACACAAACAAACATAAACATAAAAAACTCGTCAAACCAATTACAGTGTGTTGGTGTGTGTTTACCTATCTTCTTGTGAAGTTTCAAAATAAGCATCTCTTTCATACATCTGTCTTACATTGTACAGGTCTCTTACTCAATCAATTTTTAATTAAACAGTATTTTTTCTAATAACATAATTCATTCCATTCTCTAAATTAGTTTAATTCAAATTACTTCTCTTAATCTTGACCACTTTTAAAAAACCTTTTCTAACATATCTTTCCTTCTAACCAGTAATAAAATAGATCCCATATTTTATAATATTGTTTGTCTTCTTGTTAATAATAATAATAATAATAATAATAATAATAATAATAATAATAATAATAATAATAATAATAATAATAATAATAATAATAATATTTTAATTTGTATACCGCCCTTCTCCCGAAGGACTCAGGGAGGTGCACAGCTAGAATAAAATACAAAGAAAACAGTACATATAATATTAAGAACAATTCTTAATTTCTTAATTCTTAATGTTCTCTAATTTCAGATGTCAGTTTGCTAATTTCTGCACATTCCATCATCTTTCTAATAATTTCATCTTGTGAAGGTAATTTCTCATTTTTCCAATTTTTAGCAAACACAATCCTGGCTGCTGTAAGAATATTCACAACAAATATTTTAAATCTCTAGTATATATTTCAGGTATAATTCCCAACAAGAAAACTTCTGGCTTGAAGTCTATATGTTTTTTGATCATTTTCTCCAACCATGTGTGTATTTTACTCCAAAATCTTTTCGCTTCAACGCATGTCCACCACATATGGTAATATGATCCAGGTATCTGATGTGGTTTCAGCAGGTTCTGACCAGTTCTGGAGAATGGGTAGTGAAACTTTTGAGTAGTTTGGAGAACCAGTAGTAAAAATTCTGACTGGCCCCACCCAGTGGTGGGATTCAGCCAGTTCGCACCACTTCGGGAGAACCGGTTGTTAACTTTCTGAGCAGTTTCACAAACTGGTTGTTGGAAGAAATCATTAGGGCAGAGAACCAGTTGTTAAATTACTTGAATCCCATCACTGGCCCCCCATCTATTCTCTGCCTCCCAAGTCCCAGCTGATCGGGAGGAAATGGGGATTTTGCAGTACCCTTCCCTTTGAGTGGGGTGGGAATGGAGATTTTACAGTATCCTTCCCCTGCCACACCCACCAAGCCATGCCACACCCACCAAGCCACACCCACAGAACCTGTAGTAAAAAAATTTGAAACCCGCTAGGTATGTTTTAGTCTGGACTAAAGAAGGACTAAGGGAGACATAATGGAAATCTTCCAATATCTCAGAGGTTGCCACAAAGAAGAAGGAGTCAAGCTATTCTCCAAAGCACCTGAGGGTAGAACAAGAAGCAACGGGTGGAAAATAATCAAGGAGAGAAGCAACTTAAAACTAAGGAGAAATTTCCTGACAGAACAATTACCGTAATCCGCTTGTCTCCAGCAGCTGTAAATGTTCCAACACTGGAAGTTTTTAAGAAGAGATTGGACAACCATTTGTCTGAAGTGGTGTAGGGTTTCCTGCCTAAGCCCAGGGTTGGACTGGAAGACCTCCAAGGTCCCTTCCAACTCTGTTATTCTCTTCTCTTCTCTTCTCTTCTCTTCTCTTCTCTTCTCTTCTCTTCTCTTCTCTTCTCTTCTCTCCGATATCCTTGGTTAGACCCAACTCCTGATGGATCAGAGAAAGTGGGCAAGTCCTAGGTCTTTCTATCATTCAATGGCATCTAGTGATTCTTTCCTGGTGATACATGATCTCTGGAGCACCCTTTTCTTGAGACTCATCAGGTCCCAATCTTGACTATGCTTCAAAGAGCCTTGAGAATTTGGATTTTTCATTTCAAAATTGAGTTGAGTGAGCAATAGAACCCTGCATGTTTCTTTTGACTAATACTATGACTAATTGTATTTTCTGAACATTTGGAATTTCCTATTTCTATCTTATCACAAGTTCCTAGTGTTCTTTTATTGCATGCCGCCAAGAACTGCTACAGAGTTTGAAGACGTAATGAATAATACATCAATGAATATCGACAAATGCTTCATGCATCTCATTCTATCCCTGGCTACAATCCACAGTTCTTCCAAAAAATATTCCAATATCTTTGTGATCTCCACCCTAACTCTCCCCCACCACTTTTAAAAGTTTCTCTCAATCTTGCAAAGCATAGTAATTTTGTCTGGTCCATCCACTGCTTGGATCAGCTGATTACCACCTCAAGATGTTAATCAATTCTTAATTTGGCATCCGATGGACTGACTAGTTCTTCTTGAGACACATAATTTGAAGAGCTTTGTCTTCTTTCTTCTGCTTTTCCTGTGTCCAGTTCCCAGAGCTAGATGCAGATGGGCTATGAATATATAGTAGCCCTCAGCAAAATAACCTAGGAAACAACCAACTGTGGCCAGTTGGTGGATTTCAGACCTGGGATAGACCTTTCTAAAGCAAAGCACCTAGAACAAGAAACAATGGGTGGAAACTAATCAAGAAGCAACTTACAACTAAGGAGAAATTTCCTGACAGTTAGAACAATCTATAAGTGGAACGACTTGCCTGCAGAAGTTTTGAATGCTCCAACACTGGAAATTTCTAAGAAAATGTTGGATAGCCATTTGTCTGAAATGGTGTAGGGTTTCCTGCCTCGGCAGGGGGTTGGACTAGAAGACCTTCAAGGTCCCTTCCAACTTCGTTTTATGTTAAACATTAGAAACATCATGGAATCATAAGGTTGGAAGAAACCTTGGAGATCTTCTAGAGCAGGGGTAGTCAATCTTTTTATACCTACCCACTTTTGTATTTTTATTTTATTTTATTTGCATTTATATCCCGCCCTTCTCCGAAGACTCAGGGCGGCTTACACTATGTTAAGCAATAGTCTTCATCCATTTGTATATTATATACAAAGTCAACTTATTGCCCCCAACAATCTGGGTCCTCATTTTACCTACCTTATAAAGGATGGAAGGCTGAGTCAACCTTGGGCCTGGTGGGCTTGAACCTGCAGTAACTGCAAGCAGCTACTGTTAATAACAGACTGTCTTACCAGTCTGAGCCACAGAGGCCCGTATCTCTGTTAGTAGTAAAATTTTCTAACCGCCCACCAGTTCCACAGCAATGCACTGTGTATTGTCATCTGTGCATGCCTCTCATGCATCATCGATTAGGTTTGGGGGGCACACCAGCTCTGCTTGTCTGTTACAGCTGGGTGGTGTGGGGAAATGCGAGCTATTCTGGGATGAGGCTCTTTTGTTTGTCGCACTATAGCGCCATTTAGTTTCACTTACGTAACGTGAACTAAACGTATGGGGCAATACAAATAGTATATTTTCAGAAATTTAAATTGTCACGGGAGTTTTATGAAAACCTAATGAAAATGTTTTTAAATAATGCTATGAATTTTTTAAAAAAAGTCAATTAAATTAAAAAAAAGGAAAGTGCTTCAGTATCGGACAAAACCCCTACCGCCCACCATGAACGCTGGAACGCCCACTAGTGGGCGGTAGGGACCAGTTTGACTACCACTGTTCTAGTCCAAGATCCTTGCCCAAGGCAGGAGTCCTTATTCCATTCCAGACACATGGTTGTCCAAACTTTTCTTGAAAACTTCCAGCAATGGAGCACCCAAATCTTTGGAGGCAATACAATCGAGATCAAGGGAGGTACTAATACCACTCTATAAAGCCTTAGTAAGACCACCACACACACCATCAACGGGACAGAAGTTGCCGTCAGAAGTTGTGCGAGCTTCATCACTGGAAGCTTTCAAGAAGATATTGGATTACCATCTGTCAGAAATGGTGTAGGGTCCCCTGCTTGGGTGGGTTTGGACTAGATGACCTACAAGGTCCCTTCCAACTTTGTTATTTTATTTTATTTTATTTTATTTTATTTTATTTCGATTTATACCGCCTTCTCCCGGAGGACTCAGGGCGTGTACAGCCAAGTAAAAATTCAATATATAAACATTAAAAAGTTAATCTGTTAATCTGTTAATCTTTCTTTTCTTTTCTTTTCTTTTCTTTTTATTTTATTTCTCTCTCCCTTTCTTTCTCTTTC
>NW_026682553.1:0-22321 GCF_028640845.1 Ahaetulla prasina | reverse complement strand
ACCTGTCTGGGTAGATTATTTCTCATTGCGAATCTTGTATGCACTTTAATATTTCATCAGTATCATTCAAAATTCTTCCCTTGGTTTCCCCCATCGCATCCATCAATAAGTCTGCCATTATCGCTGCTAAATTTTCCCCTTTCTCTAAAATTCCATTTTAACTATTTTAATTCCTCAAGGTGCTCTGGTACCCTGCTTGATTTGTAACTGGGTTTTAGGTATTTGTAATCTAATGAGGGCACCTTTTTGCAAGCAAAGAAGCTTTTTGTATTTTTAGTCAGGTAATCCTTGACTTACTGCAGTTCATTTAGGGACCATTCAAAGTTACAATAGCATTGAAAAAAGTGATTTATGACCATTTTTCATACTCCTCCTGCAATCCCAAATATTGATCATAACATTGTTCTGTCTTCTTTATTGAAACTAATCTATGCCTTTGCTCCTGTAAGGTCACCAATGCTCCCTCCAGTATCAACTTTCTAAAATTCACTCCTCTTTTAATTAAACACTTGTCAAAAACTGGTATTTTCTTCTTAAGTCTCTAACTCCTCTCAGAATCTGTTTTAACACTATTATTTCTCTACCTTTATACTTCCTCAGGTTATCCAAATATAGGCCTGCCAAAAAACACACACAAAAAAGACAAAAGAAAAGAAAAAATAAAACCAAAGTGGTAACAAAATGCTAAAAAGAAAAAGAGCAGCCAAAAACTTTGTAATCCAAATCCAAATCTCAGAGTTTTCTTGCTTCTTTCTTCAGGTTCTTCTAACCTTAATCCAATTTGCCTCAGAGAGAGGAAAAATAACACAAATTACAATTATTCCCAAAAAAAAGAATTCACAACATTACCACCTGGCAGCAAAAAGATATAAATAGAAAAAAATAGAAATGGTAACACAGCCACTTAAAAAGAAAAACATTACAGCCATATTTCAAAAGTACTTCCAGAAAGAAGAAAAAGAAAAAACTTTCCCTTGGCCTGTTTCTGCCCATCCAGTCATCTGATCACCAAGCCACGCCCACCAATTAAGTCACGCCCACGGAACAGGTAAGGAAAATTTTTAGATTTCACCCCTGATGCTGAAGAGGATGAAATTTATGAAGCCCTACAGCACCTTATAGAATTAACACCAAAAAATGATGTCCTTATCATCATGGGAGATTGGAATGCTAAAGTAGGAAGTCAAAAGATAACCAGAATAACAGGCAAGTTTGGCCTTGGAGTACAAAATGAAGCAGGGCACAGGCTGATAGAATTCTGTCAAGATAATACGATGGTTATAGCAAACACTCTTTTCCAACAACCCAAGAGATGACTCTACACATGGACATCACCAGACGGTCAACACAGAAATCAGATTGAGTCTGATTGACTATGTGCTCTGCAGCCAAAGATGGAGAAGTTCTATACAGTCAGTAAAAAAAAAGACCAGGAGTTGACTGTGGCTCAGATCATGAGCTCCTCCTTGCAAAATTTAGGCTTAAATTGAAGAAAGTAGGGAAAAGTCCCAGGCCACTCAGCTTTGAACTAAATCTGATGAATATACAGTAGAGGTGACAAATAGATTTAAGGAATTAGATCTGATAGACAGAGTTCCTGAAGAACTATGGATGGAGGTTCGCAACATTGTACAAGAGGTAGCAACTAAAACCATTCCAAAGAAAAAGAAATGCAAGAAAGCAAAATGGCTGTCTGAGGAAGCTCTGCAAATAGCTGAGGAAAGAAGGGAAGCGAAAGGCAAGGGAGAAAGAGAAAGATACACCCAGTTGAATGCAGAATTCCAGAGAATAGCTACAAGAGATAAGAATACATTCTTAAATGAACAGTGCAAAGAAATAGAAGAAAACAATAGAATAGGGAGGACCAGAGATCTCTTCAAGAAAATTGGAGATATGAAGGGAACGTTTCATGCAAAGATGAAGTACCAAAGTGGCAGGGACCTAAGAGAGGCAGAAGAGATTAAGAAGAGGTAGCAAAATTACACAGAAGAACTATACAAGAACAAGCTTAACATCCCTGATAACCACGATGGGGTGGTCACTGACCTTGAGCCAGACATCCTAGAATGTGAAGTCAAATGGGCCTTAGGAAGTCTGAGCAACAACAGAGCTAGTGGAGGTGACAGTATTCCAGCTGAGCTATTCAAAATCTTAAAAGATGATGCAGTAAAAGTGCTACACTCAATTTGTCAGCAAATTTGGAAAACTCAGCAGTGGCCACAGGATTGGAAAATGTCAGTTTACATTCCAATTCCAAAGAAAGGCAATGCCAAAGAATGTTCAAACTACCGCACCATTGCACTCATTTCACATGCTAGTAAGATTATGCTTAAAATCCTACAAGCTAGGCTCCAGCAGTATGTGGATTGAGAACTACCAGAAGTACAGGCAGGATTTCAAAGAGGCAGAGGAACTGGAGATCAAACTGTCAATATGCTGGATCATGGAGAAAGCTAGGAAGTTCCAGAAAAATATCTACTTCTGCTTCATTGACTATGCTAAAGCCTTTGATTGTGTGGATCACAACAAATTGTGGCAAGTTCTTAACGAGATGGGTCTACCAGACCATCTTATTTGTCTCTTGATAAACCTATATGCAGCCCAAGAAGTAACAGTGAGAACTGGACACGGAATCACTGATTGGTTCAAAATTGGGAAAGGAGTACGGCAAGGCTGTGTACTATCGCCCTGCCTATTTAACTTATATGCAGAGAAAATCATGACAAAGGTGGAGCTAGATGAATCAAAAGTTGGAATTAAGATTGTCAGGAGAAATATCAACAATCTCAGATATGCAGATGATATCACTCTAATGGCAGAAACCAAAGAAGAACTAAAAAGCCTCTTGATGCGAGTAAAGGAGGAGAGTGCAAAAGCTGGCTTGAAACTCAACATTAAGAAAACTAAGATCATGGCATCCGCCCTCTCAATTCCTGGCAGATAGATGGGAAGAAATGGAGGTAGTGACAGATTTTATTTTCCTGGGCTCCAAGATCACTGCAGATGGGGACTGCAGCCAAGAAATTAAAAGACACTTGCTCCTGGGAGGAAAGCTATGGCAAATCTAGACAACGACTAAAAGCAGAAACATCACCCTGCCAACAAAATATATAGTCAAGGCTATGGTTTTCCCAGTTGCAATGTATGGCTGTGAAAGTTGGACCATAAGAAAGGCTGAGCGCCAAAGAATTGAGACCTTTGAACTCTGGTGCTGGAGAAGACTGTGAGTCCCTTGGACTGCAAGGGAACAAACAAGTCGGTCCTAGAGGAGATCAACCCTGACTGCTCTTTAGAAGGCCAGATCCTGAAGATGAAACTGAAATACTTTGGCCACCTAATGAGAAGGAAGGACTCACTGGAGAAGAGCCTAATGCTGGGAAAGATTGAGGGAAAAGAAGAAAGGGACGGCAGAGAATGAGGTGGCTGGATGGAGTCACTGAAGCAGTAGGCGTGAGCTTGGATGGGCTCGGTAGGGAGGTGGAGGATAGGAGGGCCTGGAGGACTGTTGTCCATGGGGTTGCGATGGGTCGGACATGGCTTTGCAACTAACATTAGGGATTGAAAATATTGTATACATTTTGCATTTTTATCAGCAACCATTGTGATCAATTGTCCTTGCTATCCATGGGTATTAGCATTATTAAAGACATATTTTTCTCTTAGGTACAAACCGGTATGTTTAATTATTACAAGTTTGGTTCGAGCTTAGCTTAGTTGAATCTAGTCAATTATAGTTTATGAAATAATTATTAAAAGGAACTGTGGCGTAGCATATATTAAGAACTTGATTTTCGTGTAATTGTATGAAAGTGAAATATACGTTTTGGACAGAAACTTTCCTCACTGTAGGTTGAACTTATTATATCGGTCGCAAGTGGGTACAGAAAGGGTCCACCCGAGCAATGCAGGAACACAACTGTTTATTAACAATTGAACTAACCCAAACAGTGTGAGGAACATTAACAGCGAAACCCCCCTTTGACAGCTCTTAAATACTCGCTGCCTCAGGAACTACACCAATGACAGGGCTTTAAACTCCCGCTTTAATCCTAGCGCGTCTTAACCAATCAGGGACTGCCTGACTGTTGTCAGGGCTTAAACGGGTCGTAACATGAGGACTTTATTGAGCTGACAGATATAACACTCCTCCTCTTGGATCGCGCATGCGTAGTCATCTAAATACGCTGGGCGCTCGCCCGCCCTGATCTCCTAAGCTCCTGGGCGGATGATGTTGCCACAGGAGTGGGAGGATATGGGCGGACTTGCTACCAAGGACGATTCCCCTTTGCAGAAGGATTAGGCGAGGCCTTTTCTGGACTACCAAGATGAAGACTCCGCCCCAAGGGAAGGACTACTCAGCGCGGGAACTTCCGGAGACCCAGGTACGTGTTCCGGCGAGATCGCTCTGCGGTTTGAGGGTTGGTGTCCCTCTCCAGGTCCCTGACTCGGGCGGCTGGCCTTTGCCGAGGATTCAGTATTGTCATAAAAGGCCGTAGGGGTATCCGGCCTAGCAGTTGGAACTAGTTGTTCGTGGTGTAATTCCTCCGTGCTCGGGACTCGTCGTCTCAACTGGTTTACATGACATCGCCATTCTCTTCCATCGGCCAGCCGGACCCTGTAAGAATAGGGTCCGGTTATGCGGGTAATCACGCCGGGCACCCACTTGGGGGCGGCCCCGAAGTTCTGGGCAAATACCTGGGCCCCCATGTCAAATGCCCTACTTATTTCTTCATAGTCCCGTGTATAGCCAGAGTCAAATTGGGGATGCAATCGGTCCAAGAAGTCGAGCCGTCCCATTAGCATTTTGGCCGGGCTTAGGTAGGTAACAGGGTCTGGGGTGGTATGTTGTGCCAGTAAGTACTGGCAGATGCGGTGATGCCAATTTGAGGGCCCCAGGCGGGCTAACGCCTCTTTTGCAGATCGAACGGCCCGTTCAGCCCGCCGTCACGCCGGGTGGAACGGGTTGCGGGCGCATGGCTAATGCCATGCCTAGCCAAAACATCTGGAAAGGTGCCGATGTAATTGCGGCCCGTTGTCGGTCACCACGAGGTCGGGCAACCCGTGCGTGACGAACAACCGCTCCAGGAACCTAATAGTGGCTTCCGCCGTGGTAGATGGCATGTTTGCCAACTCCACCCACTTGGGGTAGGCATCAACTACCACCAAAAAGGACTGACCTAAATATGGCCCCGCGAAATCCAAATGGATTCGGGACCATGGGGCACGGGGCATCTCCCATTCCCTAACGGGCACTGCCGGGGGAGCCGGCCTTGACTGCTGACAGCTCTGACAACTAGAGACACATAGCTCAATGTCCCTGTCCACTCCCGCCACCAAACATAGCTCCTGGCCAGTAGTTTCATACGGACAATACCGGATGGGCCTCATGGAGGGTCTTTAATATAACCTCTGTCAGTTTGACGGAATCACAACCCTACTTCCCACAGAAGGCATCCTTTAAAGACTGACAACTCATGCTGTCGCCGTCGAAGGGAATGAATTCTTCCACCGGGCTTCCCGCCAACCCCTCCGGACCCAGTCCAAGACCTGGGCCAGGATCCGGTCCTCTGCAGTATGGCTCGCAATATCCGCAGCAGATACCGGTGTCCGCCATTCCTCGACCATTAATATAGGAACTGCAGGGGCTGGGTCAGTGAGCGGAGTAATTAGAGGGCAGCGGCTCAGGGCATCAGCATGCCCGATCTCCTTACCTGGCCTATAGCTCAGCTTATAATTATACGCGGCCAAGAATTCTGTCCAGCGGGACATTCTAGGTGACAAAATCTGTGGCGAAGGTCTATCGCCAGCGATAAGGCCAAGTAGCGGCTTATGGTCCGTAATCAAAGAAAAGAAACGACCATACAGATAGTGGTGGAATCTCTTGATTCCCGCCACTGCCGCCAGGGCCTCTTTATCTAATTGGCTATAGTTACGCTCTGGCTTCGAAAGCGTCCTTGAGTAATAAGCGATGGGTGCTTCGGCTCCACTAGGCAACACATGACTCAGCACAGCCCCGACGCCAAATGGTGAGGCATCACAGGCTAAAGTGACAGGGAGTTGGGGGTCATATTGGACAAGGACTGCCCGGGACGTCAGGAGGCTTTTAACAGCCCGGAACGATGCAGCTGCCGCCCTATCCCACTTCCACGGCACGTTAGTATCTAGCAACCGGTGCAAAGGCTCTGCGAGGGACGCCTTATGGGGCAGAAAAATCGCGTAAAAATTTAGCAGTCCCAGGAAAGCCTGAAGTTCCGTCTTGTTGGTGGGCACTGGGGCACTTAAAACTGCTTCCACCTTAGAGGGGGCAGGGCGAATTCCTTGGGAATCCAGGAGGAATCCCAGAAATTCCACCTGCTTAACACCTATCTGGCACTTTGTTTTCTTTAGCGTTAGTCCAGCCTTCCGGAACGGAGTAAGACGGCCCTCAGTTTCACAGCTAGGTCCTCTGGGTCGTTAGCCGAGATGAGGACGCCATCAAAATACGGACGACCCCTCCAGTCCCTGAAGCACCCGCCCATCAGACACTGGAATATCCGGGGCAATACTAACGCCGAACTGTAGGCGATTACATCTGAATGCCCCGGTGTGTTACAATAGTCTGTGCCAAGGCGGAACCCTCATCGACTGGCAATTGTTGATAGGCTTGCGTTAGGTCAAGTTTCAAGAAAGACTGAGCCCCGACCCAAGGTGTGCAGCAGATGCTGCACTACAGGCACTGGGTAGGGATTCGCTTGGAGAGCCTTATTAATAGTTGCCTTGTAATCGGCACATATCCTAACTGCCCCGTTAGATTTTAATGAGATTACAATAGGGGTCTCCCAGGGGGAGTGATCTATCGGTTCCAAGACCCCCTGTGAGATAAGTTTATCTAGTTCCTCATCGACCTTAGCTCTCAATGCAAACGGCACCCTCCTGGCTTTTAAACGGACAGGCGTTACCTGGGGGTCTAAACTGAAGGACACCGGAGTACCCGAATATTTACCCAGCTGCTCGCTAAATACGTCAGGAAAATCTCGGGTGATGTTCTCATAACAGACTGAACCCAGAGAATGGACTCCCAAAACATTCAGGCCGAAAACCCTGAACCAATCCAACCCGAGCAGGGTTGGCAGGTCCCCTTTTACAACAATCAAGGGCAAATTTCCGGAGAATTCCCCATAACTGACGAAGACATCGCAGCAGCCCTTGACAGGAATAGCCCTCCCTTGATAGTCCTTGAGGGTGACTGGACATGGCCGCAGGCGGGCGGTAGAAAATGTAGGTAAACACCGCTTTAACGTGGACCAGGCGATCAAGGTCTTTGAAGAGCCCGTGTCCAGTTCCATCCTGCAGGGCTTGCCATCTAGGTTTACCGTAAGGTACATTTTATTACCGAGTGGGGTGGCAGTGGCATGCCCGATCGCAAAACATTCATCTCTCTGTTTGGGAGCCCGGACAGGAGGCTTCCTGCGTTGGGTTGGGTCCCCGGGGGCATCGGCCAGTATAGAAGTCGCACGGCAGACTCGGGCCAGGTGGCCCCGCTTCCCGCAGCGGCGGCAGACGGCGTTCCGGAAACGGCAGTCGGCTCTCTCATGGCCACCTCCGCAACCAACACAAGACGGGGAAGAATTTGCGGTTTGAGGTTTCAGTCGCCGGGGGGCCGACTGGAGGCGGCGCACCTCCTCGTCCTCGCCCGACGAGTCAGGGTGCCCGCCAGAGGGGCTAGTTCCCTCATAATGGACCGCCAGTGCAGGGATGGCCGGGGCGGTAGGCAGGCGGAACTTCCGAATCTCCGCCGCCGATGCTTCAGCCATCTCCGCCGCCCGAGCCTCATCCAGCGCCGTGGTTAAGGTGACATCAGAACGAGCGAGCAGCCGCCGCTGCAGTCTCAACCGCAAACCCGCCACCAATTGATCCAGTAAGACATCATCAAGCTGAGGAAAGTCACAGTAGAGGGCGGCGGAGCGTAGGGCTGTAATATAGTCATTTACCGATTCCCCTGGGCGTTGGAGGCGCTGCCGGAACGCATGCCTGCGGGCTATACGCGACGGCGAGGGGGAATAGTGGTTCCTCAGTTTCTCCAACAATTCGTCCCACGGAACTTCAAACACAGGTTGGGGCGCGGCCAGGACCCTGGCTGCGCCGCCAAGACGCCCTCGCCCACAGAGACTCAGGAAGTAGCCGCTACGCTGGGGGCAGGTCTGCAAAGTCCTGGGCGTGCATATAACATTGAAAACGCAGAAGAAATGAGTCCCATGTCTCAGCAGCCGGCTCGAACGGTAAGAACAAGTGAGCGCCATCACGAGGAATGGAGTACTGCTGTGGACCCCCACACCTTCGTCGCCAGTATTATATCGGTCGCAAGTGGGTACAGAAAGGGTCCACCCGAGCAATGCAGGAACACAACTGTTTATTAACAATTGAACTAACCCAAACAGTGTGAGGAACATTAACAGCGAAACCCCCCTTTGACAGCTCTTAAATACTCGCTGCCTCAGGAACTACACCAATGACAGGGCTTTAAACTCCCGCTTTAATCCTAGCGCGTCTTAACCAATCAGGGACTGCCTGACTGTTGTCAGGGCTTAAACGGGTCGTAACCGCGAGGACTTTATTGGAGCTGACAGATATAACAGAACTACCTTGAAGATCTGACATGACAACATCCAAAGGGAGGGGAAACTGAATCCAAGCTTGCAGCACTTTATAAAATAAAAAAAGAGTTGAGTGATTGTCAGAAAAGGGGACGACAGAAAATGAGGTGGCTGGATGGAGTCACTGAAGCAGTAGGCGTGAGCTTTATTTTATTTATTTATTTATTTTATTTATAATTTAATTTTTATACCACCCTTCTCCCGAAGGACGCAGGGCGGTTTACAGCCATGTTAAAACCAACATAAAATACAAACACATATTTAAAACCAATTAAAAACCAATTTACAGTAGACCGAAACACTAAAACGGTCATAGACCGAATAAAACCCATTAAAATTTCATTTAAAATTTCGCTTAGGCCCGTCCCAAACGATGAAACAATAAAGTCTTAAGTTCGCGTTTGAAGGTCCGGAGGTCGGGGATTTGGCGCAACCCCGGAGGCAGCTCGTTCCAACGGGCAGGTGTCGCCACAGAGAAGGCTCTCCCGGCATTGTTTGGTCAACGGCACCCTGAGAAGGCCCACCCTGTGGGAGCGCACAGGTCGATGGGAGGCTATCGGTGGCAGCAGGCGGTCTCGTAAATAACCCGGTCCTAAACCATGGAGTGCTTTAAAGGTGAGAACCAACACCTTGAATTGCACCCGGAAGACTACCGGCAGCCAGTGCAGGCCGCGCAGGAGAGGTGTTATATGGGGGCAGCAGCGAGGTGCTCCCTCTATCACCCGCGCGGCTGCATTCTGGACTAGCTGGAGCCTCCTGGTGCTCTTCAAGGGGAGCCCCATGTAGAGAGTGTTGCAATAGTACAGGCGGGAAGTGACGAGGGCGTGAGTGACCATGCATAGGGATTCCCGGTCTAGGAAAGGACGCAACTGGCGGATCAGGCGAACCTGATAAAATGCTTCCCTGGCAACGGCCGTCAGATGTTCCTCTAAGGACAGCCGGTCGTCCAGGAGAACGCCCAAGTTGCGCACCTTCCCCTTGGGGGCCAATAATTCACCCCCAACAGTCAGCGATGGAGTAAGCTGACTGTATCGAGATGCCGGCATCCACAGCCACTCCGTCTTGGAGGGATTGATCTGGAGCCTGTTCTTCCCCATCCAGACCCGCACGGCTTCCAGGCACCGGGACATCACCTCGACGGCTTTGTTTGGGTGGTTCGGGGTGGAGATGTAGAGCTGAGTGTCATCAGCGTACAAATGACACTCCACCCCGAAACCACGGATAACCTCACCCAGCGGCTTCATATAGATGTTGAACAGAAGAGGCGAGAGAACCAACCCCTGTGGCACCCCACACGTGAGGCGCCTCGGTCGACCTCTGCCCCTGCCAACACCGTCTCGAACAGTCTGAGAGATAGGAGGAGAACCATCGATGACGGTGCCCCCACCCCTAAACCCCCCAACTGTTGCAGCAGGATACCATGGTCGATGGTATCAAAAGCCACTGAGAGATCTAAAAGGACCAGGACAGAGGAACAACCCCTGTCCCGAGACCTCCAGAGATCATCCACCAATGCGACCAAAGTCATCTCCGTGCTGTATCCAGGCCTGAAGCCGGACTGGAATGGGTCTAGATAGACAGTTTCCTCCAGGTATTGGGGAAGCTGATATGCCACCACACTCTCAACAACCTTTGCCAGAAAGCGAAGGTTGGAGACTGGACGATAATTTGCCAACACAGCTGGATCCAGGGAAGGCTTTTTGAGGAGGGGCCTCACCACCGCCTCTTTTAAGGCAGTGGGGAAGACACCCTCCAACAAAGAAGCGTTGATAACTCCCAGGAGCCAGCCTCGCGTAACCTCCCCTGTGGCCAGTACCAACCAGGAGGGACACGGGTCCAATAAACATGTGGTGGGATTCAGCCTACCCAATAACCTATCCAAGTCCTCAAGGGTCACAGGGTCAAACTCCGCCCAGATTGTATTCACAAGACTCATCCCCATCATCCCACCCGGATCTACCCAATCAGCGTCCAGTTCGTCCCGGATCCAAGCGATTTTATCAGACAGATACTGTACAAATGGCCTAAGCTCCGTCAGAAACCTCTCCAGGTCCATCAGGCGCCTGGAATGGAACCAACGAGTCAGCTCCGTCTCCCTGCAGTGTGGTGCAGCGGTTTAAAAGTTTAGCTGAAGGAGTGAATGATCTGACCGTGACAGAGGTTTAATAATTAAGTCCCCTAGTTCCAGATCATTCAGCCACTGTCCCGAGACAAAAATCAAGTCCAGAGTGTTTCCCCCGATGTGGGTGGGACCGATTACTATCTGGGACAGGTCCAGGGCCATCATGGAAGCCATGAACTCCCGAGCTGTCTTGAGGATTCGCCAGACGGCAGGTTGAAGTCCCCATAACCATAAGTCTGGCGGTATCAACCGCCGCCCGACTATTATCTCCAATAGCTCGGGCAGGGCTGCTGTCACGTAGCAGGAAGCCAGGTACGCCATCAGCAAGCCCACCTGAATCCCGTGGCCCCACTTCACAAGGAGAGATTCACATTCAGCTATCTGCGGGACAGTGACCTCCCTTGGTTCTAGACTCTCATTAATAATAACCGCTACCCCCCACCCCTACCTTGGGCCCTCGGCTGATGAAATGCACAGAAGCCTGGTGGGCACATCTCAGTAAGGGGCACCCCCCCTTCTGCACCCAACCAGCTTAAATGGACTCCAGAGGATGGTAGAAGACCTGGAGGAACGTCCATGGGGTCGCGATGGTTCGGACACGACTGCGACTAACAGCAACAAAAATAGTATAGCATAAATTAAGCATTCTGCTTTAATGATGAAAACATTCCTAAATCTTTACTAAACAGCTTTGGTTTTAGACCCTGTGACTTCTCACACACTTCACTCTTTCCCTTTCTTTTAACATATTTAGCTAATTTCTAAGCATGTTTTCCTTAGTTACAAGTAAATATACTGACAATCATTTGGCCTGATCCCCAGATCCCAAAAATATATATAATGGTGACATTCACTGGACCGATTTATGAGTTAACACAAAGGATGGATAGCTAGCATTTAATTTAATTTGTTGTATATTCAAAATATGGGCCTTGTGTTCTTTTTTTCATATATTGGCTTGTGCTAAGCTATGACTTTAGTGTTAAATAATTATCTGGCAGTTGTATATTACAGCGATAGCACTTAGATTTATATAACACTTCACGGTGCTTTACAGCCCTAAGCGGTTTACACAGTCAACATATTGTCCCCCAATAATCTGGATCCTCATTTTACCGACCTCAGAAGGATGGAAGGCTGAGTCAACCCTGAGCCTAGTGAGATTCAAACTGCCAAATTGCAGGCAGATGACAGTCAGAAGAAGTAGCCTGCAATACTAAATTCTAACCACTGCACCACTATGCTCTCAATTTTATGATTTGCTAAGCTAAAATGGCTAAAGGGGGAAGCATTCATCCATGAATGTCCATTCAAGATGCAATGCAGGAAGTGGTGTCAAGGGCATTGCGATATTGTTGTGCAAATGATGTACAATCCATGGGTATCAAAGGGTCAAAAAAGTCAAGATGATGGCAGCAACCACACAATTGAGGCCCTGCCTTTTTTTCCCATGCCTTTTGGCATATAGAAAAACATGTCAAGGCTTGATTGCACATTGCAACCATCTTCTTCATAAATATACACATCCTGTGGACATCCGCATGCTCATCATTTTCAATGTGAGAAGTCTCTTTCCAAGAATTCAGTTTCTTCCAACAGCCACAGGAACATCTGTTTAGGTCTGGAAATACTAATTAGCACCAACTCAGGACTTGTTGGTAATAGAAGCCTCTGAAGGTTCTATTACTTACTGAATTACTTATTAAACCAGTTCTGATGTGTCAGTAGAGAAAAAGAAATGGGACATGGGATTTGTGGATTTCCCCTATTTCGTCTTCCCAGTTTTTTAACCCGTTCCCTATGAGGATGCATTTTTAGTTTATATTGCCAGGTACAGGTGGTAGGAATAGTAATAGAATAACAGAATAACAGAGCTGGAAGGGACGTTGTAGGTCATCTAGTCAGGGGTCTCAACCTTGGTCCTTTAAGACTTGTGGATTCAACTCCCAGAGTTCCTCAGCCAGTTTTGCTGGCTGAGGGACTCTGGGAGAAGTCCACAAGTCTTAAAGGACCAATATTGAGACCCTCATCTAGTCAATCCCTGCTCAAGTAGGAGACCCTACACCAGGGTTCCCATCCTGGGGGCTGGATGCATTACGCACTTGCCCAGTTTAGCGAAGGGGCGATACATCACATTTCCGACAGATGGCAGTCCAGTCTCTTCTTGAAAGCTTCCAGTGATGAAGCACCCACAACCTCTGAAGGCAACTTCTGTTCTATTGATTGATTATTCTCACTGTCAAAAAATATCTCCTTATTTCTAGGTTGAATCTCTCCTTGATCAGTTTCCATCCATTATCCCTTGTCTGGCCTTCAGGTGTTTTGGAAAATAGGTTGCCTTCTCTCTATAGCAGCCCCTCAAGAAATGGAAATCTTTATAGAGGGTTGGACTGCAAAATTCCAGAATTCCAAGCTGCAAGGGCCAAATGGAGATGCTACTTGTTTCTAAGGTTTGAAGCCGCTCTTCTACTCCCAATCATTCAGCCAATCAGTGAGATTCTATGCTCCTATTACCCTGGGAGAAATATCATATACTGTAATTTTCTTCCACAGATAACACAACTACCTACAGTATTTTTGAGTCGACCTTCCATATTTTTTAACAAGTGCCCACAAAGTTGAACAAAATTCCTGTCTCAGGGAAATTTGTTCATCTCAATACAGCTACCCAGAAGTAAGAGAGTAAGATGAAGACTGCTCTGACAATATTCTGGTTACTGCAATAATTCTCTAAAAAACTCTGATTTACCTCCAATCTTTCATAGATAAGACAAATACATAAACAAAATAAAGGTATCTTTTATCGTAGATATGAATACCAGCCTCTACAGCAGTAGAAAGCTTCCTAAATCTGTGCAAACTATCCCAAATTGGATAAAAGCTGCTTTTCTTTGGGTAATGACGCATGAATCCATTACCCATCACATCAGGACAAGTTAAATTTAAATTGACTTAATGGTTGCCACATGTGCTAAAATACATCTGAAGATTTATTTATTTTTATTTATTTATTTTGTTATAACAGTATATATAAGCATTAACATGAAATAACTATATAATATATAAGCATATATATGAGCATAAGTATGTAATAACTATATTAATTGGATATAACGAAAAGAAACAATAGGACAGGAACGGTAGGCACGCTTGTGCTCTTATGCATGCCCCTTACAGACCTCTTATGAATGGGGTGAGGTCAATAGTAGAGAGTTTTTGGTTAAAGATTTTGGGATTTTGAGAAGAGACCACAGAGTCAGGTAATGTGTTCCAAGCATTAATAACTCTGTTACAGAAGTCATATTTTCTGCAATCAGGATGTTCCGAAGTATTCTTTTTAAGATGAAAATGGATGAAATTACTAAGAGTAATTTCTTGAAATGACATAAAGATCATTCGATGATATTGTTTTTATGATAAAGATACTCCTTTAAGACCATTCATTCAGGGGCTGTTCCAAGTTACAACGGTGCTAAAAGAAGGACTTGCAACCACTTTTCAAAGTTCGATAAGACTTTTTGATAAACGGTTTTGGGTAATGAAAGCTTCAATCTGTTTTCAGATATTTATTTATTTATTTCATCAAATACACATTAGATAATATATATAAGCATAGACTGAAAACATAAAATGAATATAACTAAAGGGAACATAAGGACAGGAATGGTAGGCACGCTCGTGCTCTTATGCATGCCCCTTACAGACCTCTTAGGAATGGGGTGAGGTCAACAGTAGACAGTCTTAGGTTAAAGTTTTGGGAGTTTGGAGATGAGACCACAGAGTCTGGTAGTGCATTCAAGGCATTAACAACTCTGTTACTGAAGTCATATTTTCTGCAATCGAGATTGGAGTGGTTAACTTTAAGTTTGAATCTATTGTGTGCTCATGTATTGTTGTGGTTGAAGCTGAAGTAGTCATTGACAGGAAGGACATTGTAGCAGATGATTTTATGAGCTAAGCTCAGGTCATACTGAAGGCGGCGTAGTTCTAAATTTTCTAAGCCCAGAATTTCAAGTCTGGTGGCATAAGGTATTTTCTTGCAAGCAGAGGTGGAGGACTCTTCTTGTGAAATATTTCTGGACATGCTCAATTGTATTAATGTCCGATATGCAGTGTGGGTTCCAGACAGATGAGCTGTATTCAAGAATTGGTCTAGCAAACGTTTTGTATGCTCTGGTTAGTAGTGTAGTCTTACCGGAGAAGAAGCTACGCAAGATTAGATTTACAACTCTTAATGCCTTTTGGCGATGTAGTTGCAGTGGGCTTTGGCACTTAGATTATTTGATATGAGAACTCCAAGGTCTTTGACAGAGAGAGGGTTGACTTGATTATTACCCACCTTCTCATTGGATTCAGTCACCAGAAAATACTATTTCAAGCCATGTTTTTGTGTGACTCCACATATCTTGCTGATTCAGATATGCTGCCTGGCTCAGTTCTCCTGATGCCTCTCAGTCCAAAATGCATCAGCCACAAAAGCCACAGCTGCAACAAGGATGGTGAACCCGAGGCCAAACCGTATGGAATTGGCTGCAGTAAAATCAGTGCTCAGCAGAATTGACTCTTTAAAGGAAAAAAACACATATGCATACATACATATACTGTAAAAAAGGAAAGCATTTCCACAATAAATTCTTTATTATGCATTCTGACTTTCTTAACGAATTGTTTGCATTTGATGAGTTTTTAATGGTTGAGCTTTTAATTATAAGTGTTATTTAAATTTCATTCTGGCTGGCTTGAGCACAATTGATTAAATCTTCCTGAAGGAACAGGAGATTTGCAACTGATCCTTCAAACTTTTGTAATCTGGTCATAACCGGAATTAAATCATTGCCATGATGTGTTTAACCATAACTGTTGAACAAATAGCTGGCTGAGTTGGCACACTCATGAGAGGTTCTTAGTGATCTCTGAGTTTGGTTGTTTTCTTGCAGACATTTCATTACCCAAACTAGATAACATCATCAGTGCTAGTAAGGAATGAGTTTGTTCTCAGTTTATATTCTAGAGCACTGGCCAAATGGTCAGAGTCCAGTATTGCAGGCTACTTGTGCTGACTGCCGGCTGACTATAATTTGGCAGTTCAAATTTCACCAGGCTCAAAGTTGACTCAGCCTTCTGTCCTTCCGAGGTGGATAAAATGAGGATCCAGATTGTTGGGGCCAATAGGCTGACTCTGTAAACCGCCTAGAGAGGGCTATAAAGCACTGTGAAGCGGTATGTAAGTCTAAGTGCTCTTACTATATTGCTAGTGGCTTGCGCTGCCAGTACTGGTGAGAGTACTTTATCCAAAGCTGAAATTGCACCCTAGTAAAATTTAATATAAGTGGACCCTTGGCTGTCCCACACGCTCCATCCCCCCCCCCATTTCCCATTTTCTCCCACCACCACCACCCAGTGAGATCCCTAGAGAGGAGAATGTCTTGGCAAATGTCTTTTTGTCTGAACAGACCAGATCAAGAAATACAGATAGTTCTCAAGTTGTAATTGACCATAATTGAGCCCACAATTTTGTTCCTAAATTGTGATAATTTTAAAGCAGGTCACTAAGCGAGTGAATGTGGCCAATTTTACAAGCTTTTTTGTGGTAGCTTTTCAGGGATCATGGCACTCGTAAATTGAATATGGTGGTTATTAAGCGAATGATGAATGGTAGTTAAGAAAATGCATTGTTCACTAGGGACATTTTTGCCAGAAATCAGAAATAAAGGGCTGTTTCAGAAAAATATCATAAATCATGGTCATGTGATCCAAAGGTGGGATTCACTTACCTTCCCTACCGGTTTGCAAATGTGACACTTCATTTAGTGACTATTCAAAGCAGTAGTAAAATTCAATTTTTTTTTACTACCGGTCCTGTGGGCGTGGCTTGGTGGGTGTGGTTTGGCTTGATGGGCGTGGCAGGGGAAGGATACTGCAAAATCTCCATTCCCTCCCCACTCCAGGGGAAGGATACTGCAAATTCCCCATTCCCTCCCCACTCCAGGGAAGGATACTTCAAAATCGCCATTCCCTCCCCACTCCAGGGGAAGGATACTGCAACTAGATAACAGCATCAGTGCTAGAAGAGAGTGGGATTTGCAGTGATAATATTACCCAGTTGGGTAATGATAAGTCTGCAACAAAACAACCAAGCTCAAAGAGGCACCAAAGACTCCACACTTCCTGTTTAACCGTGGTATTTTTTTCAAAGGTTAGACTGTAAGCTCCTCAAGACGAAGGCTTTGCAAACCCTCATTTACTAAGATGGTGTATCATCATCACCACCCCCCTCTCAGTCTCTCCTGCCCTCAATCTCTCTGGGCTCACCTTGTGTCTGCCTTATGGTGTCGTTGAGTTGGTTCCCCACAAACTGGCAGCTCAGTTTGCCCTTGAGTTTGCTGAGGGCATCTTCTGTGAGGCCAAAGCTAGTGCTTGTCCCATTTTGCCACGCTCTGATTTCAGCAAAGAACTCCCCATCAACATAAAGATGGAACCATCCCTCAGCTACGGGGGGCATTGAACAATTCACTCGATGCTTCCCTGCAGAGTCAACCAACACCTCTTGATATCTGGTAACATCAGACCCATCTGCAAAAAAAAATCAACAATTTTGTAAAGGGCAATAAAACTAGTAAGCAATGGAGTCTCCGGGGAAGAGGTCAAAAAAGTCAACATGATGATGGGTTTGGATTGTAAAATTGTGCAGCCATTTTGTCCCCTCAACTGGTAAGGAACTTCCTTACTCCTCAACTGGTAAGGAAGAACTCGGGGGTGTCACTGCTTTCTTTTTATTACCTTTTTTTCAGTCCTCAAACCAGTAGTGGGTTTCAAATCCCAGCGCTACTGGTTTGCTATCGGTAATGCGCTGCGCTTCTGTGTGCGCAGAGCGTTTTTGATGACTTGTGGAAGGGTGGGCAGAGCCTTCCACTGCCATTACTACTGGTTCGCCCAAACCCAGGTGAACCGGGAGCAACCCACTACTGCCCCAGACATATTTCAGAAACAAAAGCTGGACAGTTTTATTAATTTACAATCATTCCCACAAAAATTATTGGAATTTCTGATAATGCAGGGTGTCCAACATGAACTTTTTCGTGTACTTTTTTCACACAAAGGAACAAATGAAAGGACCAAGAAAGCAAGAGAACAAACAGTTCTCTGAAATAAATTTTGTGTATGTTTGTGTGTTATTTGTGTACGTATACATGAATAAGAGAGAGAATAGTGCAGGAATTAAATATCTAGTATTTTTCCTTCTTGTGCCACCTTTCTTTACTTCAAACAAAAGATCTCACAGAAAATGGCAGTTGTATATTAAATGACTCAAAAGAGTAAACTCACAAAGGGAGTTTACTAGGTGGGAAATCAGGATAAAAGCAGCCATTTTCTGAATATGCCTTTAAATTAAGTTTTGACTCAGCAATATATTCAGAAGTGCGTGTTTTTTTCCTACCTTGCCTTCTTCTTTCTGGAGCTGAAAGAGAAGAACTAATCCCAAAACACTCTGTTGGATTTGTGTCTAAGGCAGGACTAGAACTCACAATCTCCTGGCGACTGGCTCAAAGCAACATTGGCTTTCATGGTTAAGGCCAGTCTAGAATTCAGTTCCTGATAATTGGTTCAAAGTCACTCTATCAGCTTTCATGCCTATGACAGGACTAGAAGTCACAAGCTCCTGGTGACTGGTCTGAAGTCACCCAGATGGCTTTCATCCCTAAAGTGGGACTAGAGCTCACAGTCTCCTGGTTACTGGCCCAAAGCCACCCAGCCAGGTTTCATACCTAAGCCAGGACTAGAATTCACAGTCTCTGGCCTGATGCCTTTAACCACTACACCACTCTGTCTCAGACAATCCCAGCATGGAGCCACCATTCCCCACTCATTGTACAATTCAGGAAAAGACCCATCTGCTTTAATTTTGGCACGATGCAACCTCCTTGCCTTTCCTCACCCACGATTTTCAGCACCACGGGGTTGCTGGCATTGGACCAGATAACGGGGTCGGTGAGGCTGTGGTAGTAGCACGTGTACCGTCCTTCATCGGCCTCTGAGACATTCTTCAGGGAGAATTCAGCCACGTTGGCATTCCCTTGAGGAGTGACCTCATATCGGAAGTCTCTGGCCTGGTAGAAGACGAAGCTGACACCTGAAAAGGGAGCTGAACAATGGAGTGTCCAGTTCTGTCCCACTGAGATTTCTGTGCTGGGACTTGCAACAATTGAGGGCTTCAGGAAATGCACTAGAAGAGACAAAAGCCTTACATTTAACTTCAGGTCTAACCAAGTTTTGGTTAGATTATGATTATTATAACCAAGATTATAGTTATTATAATGTGCCCCTCCCCCTCTATTCATTGCAGGCTTTCCCAACTTCAGCAACTTTAAGACTTGTGAGCTTCAGTGCCCAGAATTCCCCAGCCAGCCATTCTGACTGGGGAATTTTGGGAGTTGAAGGCACCAGTCTTAAAATTGCCAAGGTTGGACACTCCAGCTCTAAAGCAATGTTTCTCAACCTCAGCAATTTAAAGATCTGTAGATTTCAACTTCTGAGAGTTGAAATCCACACATCTAAAAACTGCTGAGGTTGGGGAACACTGCTCCAGAGCATCAAATGAAGCAAAACATAATAAAAATTATTCTCTGCCTGGTATATGCCATCACCCCAGGCAGGGAGGAATGAAAAACAATATATTTCCTTTCAGAATAGTAGCTAGATCTGCTTCCTTGGAAGCAAGCTTTTCTAATTTAAATAAAAAGTGGCTTTTTCTATTGTTTTTTTTTTTTTAAATATAGATAAAAACCAATTTTTAATATTTGCAGTTAAAAGTCAGCATTCCTAGGCAAGCCATCTTTTAGTGGAACTGGCTGAGGATAATGGGAATTGAAGAATTTTTACAAACTGAAAGTAATTTTACAACCTGAAAGTAATTTTACAATTGAAAGTAATTTTATTTTTTTTATTTTTTATTTTATTTATTTGTCATAACAGTATACATAAGCATAAGCATGAAGTATCTATACAACATATAAGTATATATATATATGGGTATAAGCATGTAATAACTATATAAATTGTATATAATGAAGGAAACAATAGGACAGGAACGGTAGGCACGTTTGTGCTCTTATGCACGCCCCTTATAGACCTCTTAGGAAAGGGGGGAGATCAATAGTAGACAGTTTTTGGTTAAAGCTTTGGGGACTTTGAGAAGAGACCACAGAGTCAAGTAGTGTATTCCAAGCATTAAAATTAAAAATATTCCACAGCTCTGGGAGCTCTTCTATCCTGCCCCAGTGTGGAACAGAGTTGACATTTGATCTGGTCTGTACATATTTCAAACAACAGATCCCTAGTTAGGATTGAAATCAGGGGTGAAATGCTACCGGATTGGACCGGATTGGGTGAGTAGGTAGCGGAGATTAGGTCTGGTTCACCAAATCGGTAGCAATCGCTGGCTGGCCATGCCCCTGAACCAGTCCACAGCTGCTCTCTTTCTTGAATATGCCGCCACCGCCATTGCCGCCTTGTTCCATGCGCCGGCTGCTGAAGTGCACACCCACCCTGCCACTGATAAATGAATGAAATAAACAGTGTGTGTTGCGCGCCCAGTGCATGGAACAAGGCGGCGATGGTGGCGACATACTCAAGAAGAGCTGCTCCGGTAACGTTCGGACGCTTACCTTTCCCAGCAGCCAGCCACTGGAGGAAGGTACATGCCGCGTGGCAAAGGGAGAGCAGGCGACGGCTCCGGGGTAAGGCTTGTGTCGGGGAATGGTGCATTCCCCGACCCAGTTGAGGCAGGCTGCGAGCAGGTGGCAACTCCAGGGCCTCAGGGAATGGGGGATCCCTGGGCCCCGG
This sequence comes from Ahaetulla prasina, assembly GCF_028640845.1. Lineage (NCBI taxonomy): Eukaryota > Metazoa > Chordata > Lepidosauria > Squamata > Colubridae > Ahaetulla > Ahaetulla prasina. The sequence continues at coordinate 1,723 of NW_026682553.1, read as the reverse complement.
CCCCTGACCGGCGAAGGGCAAGTGGGCAGCGAGTGGGCGGCAGTTCGGAAAAGGCCAGAATTGGGGAATGAGAAATTCCCTGACCCGGTTGAGGCAGGCAGCAAGCAGGCAGCGGAAGCTCCGGGCCTCGGGGAATGGTATATCCCTGGGCCCTGGCCCTCGACCCAAGGTAAAGGGCGAACAGGTGGCAAGCGGGTGGCAAGTGGGCGGAGAGGCTGCAGCTGCAGGCATCTTGCAAAAAGGGAAAAGGCAGAATAGAAATTTTTAAAAAATTCCTACTGGGTTCTGTGGGCGTGGCTTGGGGGGGTTGTGACTGAGTGGGCATGGCTGTGAGTGACATTGAGTTGGCCACGCCCACTTGGTCACAGGATACACCCACCCACCAAGCCACACCTACAGAACCAGTAGGGAAAATGTTTAGATTTCACCCCTGATTGAAATGTATTGTTGCTTTTCAAAATAAAAAGAAGGGATGCAATTCTTTCTTTCTTCCTTTCTTTTTTTTTAAGCTTTGGATTTTTTTAAGCTTGGTAAATTACCTTTGACTGAAGAGAATAGCAAATAAAACAAGGTTCATAGAGACCAATTTTTTGGCTTTCTGCAGTGGAGAACTATAGGATGTACGGGTAGTTCTTGACTTGTAAGATGGAGGGAGGGAGGGAGGGAGGGAGGGAGGGAGAAGATAGATTCAGCTTAATACTCACCTTCTGTAATGTTTGCAGGCTGGCTGAGTGGAGAGCGGATTGTCCTCCCAGCCTCCCAGATTTCATAGCTACAATGGAATTGCTCATCTGGGCCAACCTCATGGACCTCAAAGGTGGCAGTAGATTCTGTTGGCAAAGCTTTCTTTTGAGCTACCAGCTTCTGACCGTCTCCCATGTATAAGGAGAACCAGCTGCCTGCATATTCCTCCTGGGTGGAGCACTGAAGCTGGTGCTTTTCCATCGCATCTTGAACTTGGTGCCATACAATGGATGGCTTTGGCAGAGCTAGAGAAGAGACAGAACGGGGAGGCTTGGATCACCAAACAGGCCAAGCCAAGTGTAATAATAATAATAGTAGTAGTAATAATAATAATAATAATAATAATAATAATAATAATAATAATAATAATAATAATAATAATAATAATAATAATAATAATAATAGTAATAATAATAATAATAATAATAATAATAATAATAATAATAATAATAATAATAATAATAATAATAATAATAATAATAATAATATCATCATCATCAGAGTTGGAAGGGATCTTGGAGGTCTTCTAGTCCAACCCCCTGCCCAGGCAGGAAACCCTACACCATTTCAGACAAATGGCTATCCAACATTTTCTTAAAAATTTCCAGTGTTGGAGCATTTACAACTTCTGCAGGCAAATTGTTCCACTGATTAATTGTTCTAACCGTCAGGAAATTTCTCCTAGGTTGCTTCTCTCCTTGATTAGTTTCCACCCATTGCTTCTTGTTCTACCCTCAGGTGCCTTGGAGAATAGTTTGACTCCCTCTTCTTTGTGGCAGCCCCTGAGATATTGGAATACTGCTATCATGTCTCCCCTAGTCCTCCTTTTCATTAAACTAGACATACCCAGTTCTTGCAACCGTTCTTCATAAGTTTTAGCCTCCAGTCCCCTAATCATCTTTGTTGCTCTTCTCTGCACTCTTTTTAGAGTCTCAACATCTTTTTTACATCGTGGCGACCAAAACTGAATGCAGTATTC
>NW_026682552.1:0-22381 GCF_028640845.1 Ahaetulla prasina | reverse complement strand
TGAGTCTTGGAGAAGGGCAGGATATAAATTCAAATAAAAAAATCAGACAATGTAACAAGCCAGTAAAACTGCTGATGCCCTAGCCAGTCAGTCAAGACTGCAATATGGATCATTTTAAAGTATTTTATACTTTTGCATAATGAGAAAGGATAAGGGAAAGAAAAACAAGAATGACTTAAACACGATGGACAGACTCCATTACAGCAGCCAAGGATGCACCATTGGGAGACTTGAAGGACCAGGTTAAGGAGGAGAAAACATTCCCATGTAGTCACTACTAAGAGTTGAAATGAGAACTCAATGGCTAATCAATCCTCAGCAAATCTACAAGTGGAGGCATTCTCCCTCTGCTCAGTAGCTGCATGCCCCAAAGGCACTCTGATTGGTTCAGCTTTTTGCAAACTGGGAATAGATTTTAGAAACTAGATTCCTCTCCTTTTTTTTACTGTCACTATCTACTGTAGCTTCAAGATGCTATAGCTGCAGTTGAAAAAAAAGTGTCTCCAAACACATATGTTTGCTTCTCCTTCCTCATCCTCACCGTCTGATTCGGTCTGGATTTCTTCGTTGTGGACCGGGGTTGATTTCGCGCTCGCCGTTGGCGTGAGCGGCTTTTGTAGGGTTTCCGCCGCTTGGGTGGACATCTCATGAGCTCTGGCTTCGTCCAGAGCGTTTGCCAGCGTTAGATTGCTTTTTGATAGCAGCCGCCTCCGCAAACGAATGTCTCTGACCCCACGGATGAGTTGCTCTAACAGCTCCTCATCCAAGTCTCGGTACCCACAATCCTTGGAGGCTTTCCTCAGGGCGGCCATGTAATCGCTGATGGATTCGCCCTCTTGCTGTCTGCGCTCTCCAAATTCAAAACGCCGTACATATTTGGACGGTGTTGGCGCGAAATGGTTCTTCAATAGATTTTGCAGAGTTTGCCACGATACCGATTGTACCGGCGTTGGCTCTGCCAGGGCTTCCACGATGTCGATGACCTCGGGACCGCAGTGGCTCAGGAAATATGCCCTTTTGCGGTTGTCTGGAACTCCTTGCAGTTCGTTTGCCTCGAGGAAGCTCTCGAAACGGGTCATGTACGTTCCCCATTTCTCCCTGGATGGGTCAAACGGTGCGGGCGGAGTGTAGCTGGCCATCGCTGCATTTCCGCCCTGAGTTTGCTGGGTTCGGTTCTTTCGTGCGTTCAGCTTGTTCCTGGTGCTCTTAGCCTCGAGATCCCACCTTCGTCACCAGTGTTAGATTCGGGCAATAACGAGGCAGGAGACCAGGATAGTGACAACAGCTCTTTACTATATGGTGAACCCAGCAACCGGGCTGGGGAAAAACCTCTCCTTATATACAGTTTAGCCGGCGGCTTCAACCAATCAGCAACGTGCTTGTTTCCCGCCAAAACATTTAAAGATACATTACACTAGGCCATCCCTATTCCTAACTCCTAACTGCAAGATGCCTAACTCTTTATTACTTTTATCATCTTTCTAACTACCCAGAATTTACACGTGCTTTACATGTACATATTCCCTGTGAATAAGCCTTCTTTATTCTTGCCAGACAGACTCCACAATTACAGGCTTCCTGGTCTCTTTTCAGGTATATGCCATAACCTTCCTTTATTTTAGCAGACAGCCTATCACTATTCTGATAATATGAAAACTAAAATTAATGAAAACTTATTGCCTTTACACTTTGTTGTTGTTAGTCGTGAAGACCCATCGTGACACCATGGACAACATTCCTCCAGGCCTTCCTATCCTCTACCATCCTCCGGAGTCCATTTAGGCTCACACTGACTGCTTCGGTGACTTCATCCAGCCACCTCATTCTCTGCTGTCCCATTCTTCTTTTGCCCTCAGTCTTTCCCAGCATTAGGCTCTTCTCCATGAGTCCTTCCTTCTCATTAGGTGGCCAAATTATTTGAGTTTCATCTTCAGGATCTGGCCTTCTAAAGAGCAGTCAGGGTTGATCTCCTCTAGGACTGACCAGATTGTTTGCCTTGAAGTCCAAGGGACGCCCAGGAGTCTTCTCCAGTACCATAGTTCAAAGGCCTCAATTCTTTGGTGCTCAACCTTTCTTATGGTCCAACTTTCATAGCCATACATTGCAATTGGGAAAACCATAGCCTTGACTATACACACTTTTGTTGGCAAAGTGATGTCTCTGTTTTTCAGTATGCTATCTAGATTTGCCATAGCTTTCCTCCCCAGGAGCAAGCGTCTTTTAATTTCTTGCCTTTACACTTAGAAGATACTAAATGCCTGAAACATTATGAATTTGATACAGGCGTAGAAAGATGCTGCAAACAGAGCAATATCCAAGTGTAGGGAAGACAGGAATGCTACAGCTAGTCCTTGAGTTACAACAGTTCACTTAATGACTTATGCCCATTTTTCACACTTATGACCGCTGTAGCATCCCCGTGGTCATGTGATTTACATTCAGCTGCTTGGCAACTGGTTCATATTTATGATGGTTGCAGCGTTCCGAGGTCACGTGATAATTTGTTGCCCTCTTCTGACAAGCAAAGTTAATGGGGAAATTAGATTCATTTAACAACTGTTTTACTAATTTAACAATTACCGTGATTCGCTTAACAAATGTTGTGATTCACTTAGCAACATAAATTTTGGGCTCAATTGTGGTCATAAGTTGAGGATTACCTATCTTTATTTGCACAACCAGCTTGAGGGGAAAAATTGAGCCATTTGGAGCCAACAAAAGTCAATTTGTTGGTCAAACAAACTTCATTGTTTTTGCCCAATGCTAATCTCAATGGGATTCAATTCTGGTAAAATCATATCATTTTGATAAACTCTTTGTATACTAGGCAGGTTTTTTTTAAAGCAGGTAAAATATTGGTAAAAAGAAACTATGCTTTTAGATCGATAAGTATTATATGTAACTTATTTTTTTTAAACATTGGATGTACAGAATCCTGCGTTTTGAAGATAAAAACTCAGTAAAATCTAGTTTTGTGAAAGTAACATCAGATTATGGCTAAAGTTCAGGGTAGAAAGAGGCCTATAATAAATATTTTAAAATACACTATTTAAAGTATTATTTACTTTCTGCAACTTTTTACTTCAAGATATTGTCTTATAAGGTTCACTTATTAATATGTCTAAGCTCATAACTGCCAATCAAGAGACTTAAACAGAGGCTTGAGTAAAATAGCATTTTAATCCTGATCAGGCTCAAAATGGTTAGTCATTCCAAACACATAAGATGATACATACATGCAAGGAAGGAACTACAAACTCATGAGAGAAAGCAATGTCCTCTTATACCCAAAAAGGTCTTTGAAGTATTCTTGAGGAATGTAAACCCCCAACTCTGGCATCCATGATTTGTGTACCCGGGAATCTGGTTTCTATATTCCCATAGTAAAAATCAGTGAATGTAATCTAATTTCAGGTTTACATCCATCTGCATTGTTTATCTCTTCCTCCTTTGTCTTCTAAATTAGCCACTTGGTTCCCTATTTAACAGTACAGAGGTATGTAGATTGCTCTGCTAGTTTGAGATATGTGACAATTTCTTGTGGGAAACAGAGTGGCATTTTATGGAGGTTTTTAGATCTTAATGCAGGTTAATGCAGGAAGGATGTACTTTTACAGCAGTAAACTTTTAGTGCAAGCATATGTTCTTCATGAGAAACGAAATGCAGGTATATATGTTGCAGGAAACAATTCTAGTATTTTAATATATATGTTCCCTTCATTCCTCCCTTTTTATTAAATATTATGGTATGCTTGCCATCATGGTGAATAATCTTATTCTATTCAGCATATAAATGGGAGCGTTCCTATGAGCATACATTCCAGCTTCTGCCCAGGTGGTCAGCCTTATACCAGAACTCTGGAGGCCAACAATCTTTCTCTGGTCTACTTCCTCATAAACAGGTACACAGAGTGGGCAGTATATAAAAAAGAAAATGCTTTATTCCAGCGGCTAGGCAATTGCACATAGGCAAAATTTCCAATATAAGCCATCTGGAGCATGCCAATTACCACATCCATCCATAACCCATTCTAATCTAGTTATTTTCAAATGGGTTACTAGGTTGTGTCGGTTCATACTTGCTGGTAATGTATGATTTTTCACAGTTATCATTGCATCATCTGCTCTTCCCATTTATCCTATGCATAAGAAAATTTCAAATGTTGAGTCATTGCATTCTTATATCTTCAGGGAGTATGATATCACTATCTCCTAGGACTAATGATCAGGTTTCTATAGGAGCAATCCCTTGCACATTTCAACAATCACAGTGTTGCAGTTCACAAATACAACAATAATAACAACAGCATTCAGTAACACAATCTGTAGAGTGCAAGGTTGCACAGCTGCTTTTGGATCTTCAGATGGAATTAAAGAGTCCACCAATCCGGTCAGAAAGACAAAACTTGTTTCTCCTGCAAAGAGAAAAAATCCCAAACAAAACATATGCATATCATCATGACCACATTTTTGAAAACATTCATTCTCAGTTGGTCTCCAGGAATCACTTGGCATGTATTAAATTCTTTCATGGGGCAAGTTTCTCTTCCACCTGATAGAAATCTAAGGCGTTCAGGACTTGCTGCTGACAGAAATCTCTCAAAATTCTGGGGATTGAAAAAAGTCTTTTGTTTATTACATGTCCATTTCTTTATTGGGAAGTTCTGCTCCACTTTGGTGCTGTGGTGACTTTCAGTGGAGTCTGGCTCAAATGGATGGAATGTTTCTTTTGGGGAAAGCATCTGGACCCATGTATTCGACTTCCAAAGGTTTGAGTCATCTGCAGGGCTAAAAGACATGAGAAGGGGTCCCCTCCTCCTCCCTTTCTGGATGAGAAAAGGCATTGTTGGAGGATTAGGGAGGGGGCCAAGGGGGATAGATAGCTTGCAGATAGACATTTAACAAAAGTACAGAGAAGAAAGAAAGTTGAACTCTGTTCTTCACCCTGTCTAGGTAGCCGGTCTTCTTTCCAGCACTTTTAAAATTCACACCCACACAAAAGCAAGGACAAAGAAGAGATGACAACTTGGGGAGGTGTGGTTTACACACAAATCTCAGTTTTTTAACAAACATACTTTGTGGTTGCATAGAAGACAGAGAAAGACAAACAACAAAAAACCAACACCCTCCCTTTTTATTCATGTGTAGAACTTGTTCACTAACAAATCCACAATATCAGAAACTTCCAAAAACAAATCACATCATATCTTAGCAAAATCACAATTTGTCTTACTTGCTCATACTTTTCTAACGCCTAACTCCTAACATTAAACCTTTATTTCAGCTTAATTAGTGCCTCAAGCTTCAGATTCAAAGCTTGATTTAACAGATTAAATCCTTCACCGCATCAGTATCTGATCATCCTCCTAAATCTCTCTCCACATCTTGTAATTTTCTAACTTATCTCTGAAATAGTTCCTAAAACAGGGCACATCTTGTGCTGCTAAAAAATAAAAATAAACAATACAAACAACAAATAAGGGGTGCCTTGAGTCTGATTCAAAAAAAAACCACCACGTTTTGTAAGCTTTTGGGTGAGTCTTTTTATATGGAAAACCTGAGTGCATTTTTAAAAACAAATTTCTGCTTTAAAAAAAAATGCACCCATACATAAGAAGATAGCCATTTGTCTGAAATGTTGTAGGGTTTCCTGCCTAGGCAGGGGGTTGGACTAGAAGACCTCCAAGGTCCCTTCCAACTCTTATGTATGTTAACAGCTTCAAAAAATAAAAAGCTAAATGACACATTTTGAGTCAACTGTGCTCTGAAAACATTTATAAATGTATAGGTTTACTTAGGCAGTTTAAACCTCAAAAATTTCCAGAAAAAGAAGGAAAAAATTAAAAATTAAAATTAAAATCAAAATTGTATTCAGGTTGGAAAAGAAAACATATCTGCATAGCTTTTAGGCAGATGAAAAAGACCAAATCACCCATTCGCCCCCCCATTCTCAGACAGGCTTCAGAGAGAAAAGTGGAAGGGGGTGGTGGCTGGAAAAACAGCACTTTCGAAAAGAAAAGAAAAATCCAAAAGTCCACCCTGAGGAGGGGGGAATGTGTAAAACAGCACTTTCCCCACACACCCCAACCTGGTCAATGAGTTTCTCCAATACTGCAACCAGGCTGCTTACAGAAACAATCTCAGGCACACACATTTCTTGCAAATCCAGAAGACAACACAAAAATCTCACACCCTCTCAATGAGCCCCTCCAACACAGCAACCAGACTGCTCGCTCGCGGGCACACACACACACACTCCATGCAAATCAAGCATCACAATTATCTCAGGGAGCTTTCTCACAAGCTCCACTCTCTAAACAATTTTTTATCCAGGTCTGGAAATGATTGCACACACATACATACACACGCACACACACCATCAAACAACATTTTCAGACCTGGGGAAGTTGTCTCTTTAAATCCTTCCCTCAAGTGGGATTTCTACCCTTCTCATCCTTCTTCTACTTTCTTAATCCTTTCTCCTCCTCACTTTCTTACTTCCTTCCTCCATCTCTTTCTACTTTCTTTTTCTTCCTCCTTCTCTTCCTACTTCTCTCTCCTTCCTTCTCGCTGCCAGCCTTTCCAACCTCTATCTTCCCTCCTCCCATCCTATCTTCCCCTTCCCTTCTTTCCTACCCACCTGCCTACCATCAAAACGACACTATAGAGCATTGCACATCAGAATAACTAGACCCAAGAACAGTTTTTTCCATGAAGGAAAGCCATCACTCTGCTAAACTTATTTCCCTCAACAATGTCAAACTATTTACTAAATCTACATTACTAGAAGTTTGAGTAATTTGCAAGCTGGCCATACAAATCACAATCAATTCAATCACATTCAATTCTACATGCATACCCAAGAATTTTAGCAGAACTCACACCAAATTGATCCTGGATCTTCTTACCACACATAACAGCATCCACCTCTTTAAGCAGTAGAATGTCTCTGCCCTGGGGTGTTGCAGGCGTTTATCTTGTTAGAGTCAGGGCTATTAAGGATCATTCACTTTTCCAGGAAACAGATAAAACTCCTGGGGAATTTTAAGGGGACTCCTGCTGAGTGCATTTTACAATTGCTCCCAGCTTTGCTAGGGAATCCTTTCAAAACATTTCCCAAAACATTGTGGCAATATTTAGAAAGGAACGCTTGGTGATGGTCCTGAAAGTAGCTTGTGTTACTTAAAAGAGTGAGATCTGTCTTACTTTTAGCTCCATCAGAGAGTCTGAGGGAAGCAATTGGCCCTCCAGAGCCCCATCAATAATTTTCAGGATAAAATTCAGGGGTCTACGCTGATATGAGGGGTGAAGGAGCTAGGGTTTTGGCGTTTCTGGCCTGAAGCCTCCCCGCCCAGTGACTGAACTGGGACATTGTTGTTCAAGGGGCATTATCTCCTCCAATGGGCAAATTGAAGACAACATTGATCTCTATGGATGGAGGTACTCCAGGGGTTAGCTGAAGTTCCCCTCCCTCTTCTTTGGGGACTCCAGGAAGCAGCTGCTAAAAAAAAACTGGCTTGCTTTTGCATTCTCATCTCTTGAGTTTCTTTGTGTTGGGGTTTCTAAGCCCTAGAAGGGTTGGTTTTTTTTTTGCAGTTTTGCAATTTTTTTCTTGTGTTGGGGGTGCTTTGACCCACGAAAGCTATTTTCAGCAAAACATCATCAGGATCGAAGTCAGTAAACCTCCAGAACCTATCCTTCAGACAATTCAGAAAAAGGGGTGGGGGGATTTTGAAAGATCTGATGAACGCAGTGGAAGTTTACTGTTTTTTCTTTTGGGACACCCAGGTTTAATCCTTGCAGGAAAAATCCCTAGTTCTCTGGAGGATGAGGGCACCCTGATCTGTGTTGGGGTTGATCTCATCAGGCACATTAGGTCCGTGAGTGGCCATTACACATTGAAAAAGTTCTACATATCTTTGGGGGAATTCCCTGCAAGGTGGGAATTCCAATTGAAAGGAATTGGAGTGCTGAATCCTGTGAATCAGGCTGCAAATTGGGCTGAGGTGCTGTTGAAAGCACTTGTTCCTGCATAGCAGGCTGAAATGCTGCTGGAGGCAGTTAAACCAATATAAAGGCACAGCATTTGCATTGTTCCTGCAGAGCAAGATGAAATGCTGCTGGAGGCACTTAAGCCAATATAAAGTCACAGCATTTGCATCGTAATATGGTGTGGGGGAAACTCTCCTTCCTCCTCAGTCACTTTGGCTAGTTTGTTTCTTTTTCTGAAAGTGACAAGGGGGCAAATTTTAGAAGAGGATGTTAGAGTGAGCCCACACGCTCTCTGAATCTCTGGCTGACAGAGGAGGTTGAAAAAGAAACCAACAAAGAATTCCTCTTCAATTCGTCTGATGGTAGCCAAAAAATCAGCAAATTTGTTGATAAAATCTAAATCAAAGCTGCCTTCTGGAGGCCAGGCTCCCACACTAGTAGGTTGGCCAGATGGATTTAAAAGCAACTTTGATTGCTACGATAGGTCTTAGCTCTATTCTTCCAACAAGGTTACTTGTTCCAAACAGGCTACCAGTATCGTTGTCCTTTTTTTTTTTTTGCTTTTTTTTAAAGGATTTACCTGACTCAAGCTCGGGTCTAGCCTCACTCTTGGCTGGGGACAGCTCAAGTTCTTGGCCAAAGACCCATCTCTTCCCTCGAGACTTTCTCGGCTTCTTCGGTCAGGGGTTTTGAGTTGGTTAAACCCTTCCTCTCTGTAAGGGCTTTTGTCCAGTGAGGGCTTTCGGGCCCTAGGCTCCACTTCCTAGGCTCAGAACTGACAAAACTCCTTGGGCTCTCCTTTCAAGCTCAGAGTTTTGACCAGAACGACCCTTTCACTGCAGACTTTTATTCCAACAGTTACCTGCCTTTCAAAACGATCCGCTCTGGCTGATATTCTTGCAATAATCAGAACCGCAATTGAATCTCCGCACTCACTTGGAGGGCAAACCTCTAGTAGGAATTTCCCTCCTCTCATTCACACACACACAAAGCAACACTCCCCTCTTACCTTCCCCCCAAAAATATTTCTACTCACCTAGGAGAGTACAATCTTCCCCGATACCTGGTTCAAGCCTCAATGGGGCGTTCAGGTCCAGCTGGAATCAGGATCTGCTGGCATCCGGCCAGTCCAACATCACCAGTTCAAACGTACTGGGAGCACTCTTTGACATTGTCTATGGCCCATGCCAGTTTTTCCTGCCCACTGTTTCCTGCCCACTGTTTTGAAGGCCTGCTGAACTTCAATGGAGTTCAGTATTGTGGGGGCTAAATGTAGCCATTTGGAAGAAAAGCATTGCCTTCAAGCCCCATGTCTGGGCGCCAAAAATGTAAGGTTCACTTATTAATATGTCTAAGCTCATAAATGCCAATCAAGAGACTTAAACAGAGGCTTGATTAAAATAGCATTTTAATCCTGATCAGGCTCAAAATGGTTAGTCGTTCCAAACACATAAGATGATACATACGTGCAAGGAAGGAACTACAAACTCATGAGAGAAAGCAATGTCCTCTTATACCCAAAAAGGTCTTTGAAGTATTCTTGAGGAATGTAAACCCCCAACTCTGGCATCCATGATTTGTGTACCCGGGAATCTGGTTTCTATATTCCCATAGTAAAAATCAGTGAATGTAATCTAATTTCAGGTTTACATCCATCTGCATTGTTTATCTCTTCCTCCTTTGTCTTCTAAATTAGCCACTTGGTCCCCTATTTAACAGTACAGAGGTATGTAGATTGCTCTGCTAGTTTGAGATATGTGACAATTTCTTGTGGGAAACAGAGTGGCATTTTATGGAGGTTTTTAGATCTTAATGCAGGTTAATGCAGGAAGGATGTACTTTTACAGCAGTAAACTTTTAGTGCAAGCATATGTTCTTCATGAGAAAGGAAATGCAGGTATACAAAGACATCAGTATATATGTTGCAGGAAACAATTCTAGTATTTTAGTATATATGTTCCGTTCAGTCTAACAAACTCTAATTGCATATATTCAATAAAAATAAATGACCAGACTTCACAATAATGAAATTCTCTTCACCAGACAGATTTTTAAAGGAACCCCAATGTTTCATAACTGCATTAAAATAAATAAATATTTATTTGAAATGATTCCCATATCTTGCAGTATTTAGTACTATGTAAAGGACATAGTGTAATATTTTTAAAATAGAAAAATTATCCAGACATTGCATTGCTCTTATATATCTTTGGGGCTGTGATAATAGCATATCTATCCTCTTTTTCTGTTTTTCCAATCCTTTGAGTAATGAAAAAGAATGAAAAATTGCCCTTCACAACGAATTACTTAAGTGTGTATAGTGTTTAAAATAGAATGCTTAAAACAGTAGGGTCAATTATTTGAGGCATTGGATTGTTATAATTAGCATTGATTATTCAAAGGGTTTGCTATCACAGTAAGATAGTAAGTTTGTATTACATGCAGTTAACATTAGCTGGACTATTAATTTTATTTATATTTTTTACCATTGTTTTTCAGTTTTCTTAACAGCTATAGCAACCCTCCTCTAAAATAATTAATAAAAACTCATGATAGATGGAATGAACAGATATTTGAGAACTTCCACCCTTTTGCATAGTAGCATGCCTGCAAGAGAAGGGGGAGAGCATATAATTCAGTGGTTTTGCAGGAAGCTTTCTTTAAATGTGATGCATTGGCATTCAGGTCATAGTTCAGGAGCCTCTGCCTTCAAGGTTTTTGCAATACTTTGATGTATCGGTCTCTTTATGCCCTGCATTGAGTTTTTTCTGCTTTGGCCTGGAGAATCCCAACAGTTTCTGCAAATATTTTTAGAGAGATAATGTCAAGTTGGACAAGTTTGAGCCTGCTCAAGAAACAGCCTTAACTAAGTGCATTGAGGAATGTAGCTGGATAGAATATGGCATCTTTATCCCTTTGCCAAAGGCTGAGAAAATTATAATGAAAGCTCTGTATTCATAAAAGCATTGTGATGATTTTTTTCAGTTTGTAAATGTAAATCATTCTTTTTTAAAAAAAACAAACAAACATCCATTTCTTATTTTTTAAAGAAGGGAGGAACAGGGTGTCTTTTTGAAACTGATTGTTTTGTATTTAAGTTTTGCCTGCAGAAGAATTTGAAAAATGAAGGAGACAGGTTAATGATTAATCACAATTTTGTTTCTTTCCTTCCCTTCTTCTCTAGGAGGCTCCTGGGCATTATCACCAAAAAGGACGTGTTAAGGCATATGGCTCAAATGGCAAATCAAGATCCTGAATCCATCATGTTTAATTAGGCTGTTCCCAGCAGAGAGGCCCAAATCTTAAAGAAAAGAATTCTATTGAACTGATTGAAAGGAGTTTAAATAAGCTCTTCATTTTTTGTTAAAATAAAATTTAAATTAATAGAACTTTGTTAAGGGTAGAATCCAGGGAAAATTATAGCAAACTGAACATTTGAGTTATGTTGGTAAAGATATTTGAAAATTCCATTCAACTATGGGCTATTTTTCCTGGGAATATGTTTTTCTTGTCATAAATACAGTTATTATCATGGCACATTTTTTGCCTTGTCCTGCCTACCATATCTCATTAATATAAATGCATTTTTCTCATGATTTGATGAGGACAGAAAATTCGTCTTTACAAAAATTTGAGAGCAGTGAGAAACCATATTATCTTGATAAAAGATATTAAAAACAGCAAGCATATGTATGCCTACTATAATCAAGAATGCCAAATGTTTTAATTGCACATGCCCTATTTCATATTTCTTAAATTTTATTTGGGTTCACAAATTAAGTTATTTTCTAAAGTTGCATACTTTTGTGAACAATGTTCTTGCTTTTACTATTTTTGCAGAAGTTCATAGATATTGTAGAAGTAAAAGGTACTTCAGTTAACTTTTAGTGCTATTGTTTAGTCTGAGTTATTCTGTTCACTTGTAATAGGATGAAATAATCTGCAAATTCTTTCTTTTTTTATGATGAAATTTTCTTTTTACTGTGTTCCCATACATGAGCATGATGTCAGGTAGAGCACATAAGATTATATATTTCCAGGATAACTGACATTAAATTGCAATTCTGGCCACAAATGTTTGTTAAAAAGTATTTTAAACAATAAGCTTCAGTATTCCTAAACAAACAAAAAACGTTGTTTTTTCCCTAGAGAAAAAAAACCCATATTAACACTCAGGTTTTTTTTTTAATGTATTCATTCTTTGTGGAATTGTTGTATATTTATTTTATGTCACAAATAGATTTTACAGTATGAAATATTTTATAAACCATCTTAGAATCAGTTTAGCTAATTTTTATAGTTAAAAAAAGTATAAACGAGTTTGAAGTTTGGACATGAATATGATAAATAAAGTATCTGCTATAGATAATCTTCATATTACATGTCTCAGGCATATGATTTTTGGGATGATCATTTATTACTGGTTCCTGAAAGAAATATGTTTAATTGGGCTCCAGGAAATATCAAGATGGTTTCCCAGCTTGTCACCCCACTAATATTAGCACATATTCTATTTTATGTGGTTTGTTGATAAATGTATTGACTGATGTATACATGAAACGTATTTCCTGTGTGAGCATGTTCAATATTTTGCCAAAAGATTACCCAATTGAAGAACCCATGGTTTTTAATGTCTGGGGAAAAAAGATTTGGTATTAAGCTGCTTATGACAACATGGTAGTGATTTTAAGATTCATCAATATATCACTGTCTGAACATATGAAACAAATAGTATTTAACTGATTGTCACCCAATTTTAGAGACTGGAAATAACAATAATTCTAATAATTGACAGGATTTTTTTCAGAATTGATACTTACCTTTATAGAAGAACACCTGAGAATATCTATTGCATTTCATTAAAAATGCAGTTTTCTACTTCTTCAAATGACAGAAAAATAATAGAATAATAACATTAGGAAAATAATAAAATTTATCCAACTTTCCAAAAATTATTAATCATCCCTACCTTTTAATACAAAGAAATGGTTCTCCTGTGAGAAAGTGTGTGAATTTGAGTATGTGCTTGGAGACGAAATCTAGTATTATATGGGTCTGCATAACCAAGCCATAATGGAATCATTTTTAGAAACTGTTTGTAAATTCTTTTCTCCTTGACATACAAATATAGTTTTTATACATTTAACAAATTAATCTGTACAACACATGGAACAGAGTGGAAATATGGGAGATTGAGCTGATAAATATTACATTTTGAAAGGTATTCAGAGGGAAGTTCAGTGCAACAATCAACATGGTTCTTATATACAAAAGGAGTATGATAGTTTCCAACATACAAATAGATATGAGAAATATGTTAGATATTTTAGTTATATACATTCTTATGTTAAACTATCAGCCTATAACTTATGAGCAACCCACGGCTTTTTTTGTTTGACATATGCTGAAAATTTATCAAAAACTGTTATCTTTCTGTTTCATGTTATTTCTGAAGAAGAAAAGCCCAGCTTGATAAAATATATTCTGAATTCCAACCATGAATAATAGATCTGTTGAAATTTCTTATTTCTCATTTATATATGTTGAACTTGTGTATATTCACTAAATGAATAAAAAGGTTTTGGTAAATGAACATAATCCAAAAAACCTGTACTTTATGTAGCTCTATCCTGATTTAATGTACCTTAACTATCGAAACTGCTCTGTTTTATTAAAATGTAAATTTTAAAGTGGGTTAAACATTACAGTAAAATTGCAAATCCCACAATTTGTGTACTACATCTCAAGATACAAACCAGAGGAAACAAAAATACAAAGAACGTTTGAGTTCCTTGTATTTGACAATTCAGTTAAAATATCTAAATTTCATACTTACTACCTTCCAGAGTGTATCTTAATGCAAAATTTGTGTTCTAACTTTTGAAAAATATAGACCCCTATTATTCTTGACCAGAGGTGTGGCAGGAAAATGAAAGTTCAAAACATTTGAATGCCATCACATTGGCAATGGCTATTCTGTTACACTGTTGCACTATTGTTACATATGTGGGGAAGGAGGAAAATTACATTTGGGATAAGTATTTAAACAGGAAGAAATTCACTGTTTTAAAATTGTATTAGGAAGAGATTTCATTTTCTACCTTTGCATTAGTATCACTTTCTGTGCAACTTCAGTCTGGATATTTAAACTGAAATGAGTATGTTAGTAATTGAAATGTGCAAAATTCTTCAGTTTTGTCATTTAGATTCAAAATAAGCTATAGCCAGTATAAATTCAAATTTTACATTATAAATTACATTTTTGGCAGAGCCATGGTGGTGCGGTAATTGGAATGCAGTATTGCACACTAACTTGCTGACTGCCAGGAGTTTGATCCTGATTAGCTCAAGGTTGACTTAGCCTTCCAACCTTCCGAGGTTGGTAAAATGAGAATCCTCATTGTTGGGGGCTGCCAGACTGGCCCTTGCTACTCTCTAGGAAAGAAGGAGCCTTGACTCCATAAGTTTTAGAGAAAAGGTACTTCGAATAAAGATGCTGAATGCAGCATAGATGAGGGAAGCTCTGAGGAAAAACCATGTGAAAATCATATATTGAAAGCAATCCCCATGTCTCAAACCGTGCCCCCAGGGTGAGCAGTCTAATCAGGTCTTTTTCAGATGTTTTGGGAACTTGGTGCCTTAGGCACTGGTGTAAATTCCTTTCCCAGGACTGGCAGCCTTGAAGCTTGGCAGATGACTCAGTTTAGCATGTCTGGTTCCTGTTAGTGTTCATACTCCACAATTTCCCATAACATTCTTTTACACCTCCAGCACGCTTCCTATCCCAGATGATCCCTCCACTCTGCTGTTTGTAGTCATCTTGTGCTTCCTTCAGCACTTTGACCGCTATTGGGCACATATTTTGTAGTTCTTGTATCCATTCTTGTAATGAAGGGTTCTGGGGTTTGTCCAAAGATAGTGTTGGCAGCCGGGTCTGCTTATCTGCTCCAAACACGGAGGAATGTATGCCTCCGTCCCAGCCCTGGCTCCATGCCCAAGCAGGCTGCAGGAGGGAGCATCCTCGCCCCCAGCTGGCTCCACGCCCAGGAAAGGAGCAGCAGACCTCCTCCCTCCTCCTCCACAGCATGTGAGCCTGAGGAAAGTTTACTTCCAACAGCTGATTGGAGTGACCTCGATCAGAAGATTGGATAGGCGGAGGCAACAGAAGGAAGGGAGGGGCAGGCCTTAATGAGTGCTGAGTCATGGAGCCACACCCCATGGCCTATATAAAGGATCTGCTTTCTGTCAGTCTCTGAGTCAGGCAAAGTCGAACTTATCTTGCTGAAGTCACTTACTGGTCTCCTGCCTGCTCTGAGGACTTTGCTAGGACTTTGGGCAGAGCTGCAGAGGCAAGCCTGATTCGGATTTCCCTGACCCGGCCGTCAGCGGAGGAGTGGGACACGACAGATAGTTCTGGGATTGCTACAAAGTCCTGATCTGAAGCTACCTTGAAGGGAGTAAACCAGTACTATGTACTGAATTATTATACAACACTTCTGCAAATGGTAAAAGATCAGTCCAATTATCTTGTTAATTAATTTGAGATACTGTTCCAGTTCTGAGTTAGCTCATTTGCATCCCCCATTCATTTGGGGATGGTGAAAGGAGCTTAAGCCTTGGGTGGTCCCCATGAGTTTTAAAAATTCATCCCAAAATACTTGAGCTTTTTGAACGCCTCTTCCATGCCATACTCCACTTTAAGGGTTGGCTAAGCCTGGGTTTTCCCTCCTCTTTTCTTTTCAGAAGGTTTGTAAAGGGCAGGGTGAGAAAGGGCAGGGCAGAGAAAATAAAGTGTTGGTAGAAATTTGTGAACCCCAAGAAACTTTGGAGTTGCCACCTCGTGCAAGGGGGGGCCATTCCAAGATTGCCCTGACTTTTTCTGGGTCCATTTCCACACCTCCTGCAAGATTCGGTATCCCAAGTATTTAATTTTGTCTTTATGGAACTCACACTTTGAAAGTAGCATATATTTTGGTTGCCTGAAATTTTTTTAACATAGTTTGTATGAGCGTAACATGCTTGTCCTTCATTTCTTAACATATTGTAAGCCGCCCTGAGTCTTCGGAGAAGGGCGGGATATAAATGCAAATAAAAATAAATTTAAAAAAAATTTCAGAGTAGATCAGAATGTCATCTAAATACACAACATCCCTTTGTATAAATGTTCATGCAGGACCAGTTATTAGCTACATGAACATGGCAGGGGCTCCTTGCAATTCAAACAGTAACACCTGGCATTGGAAATATATCAGGAGCAGTTGAAAGCCATTTTCCACTCATCCCCTCCTTAATCCTGACTCTATAATACCTTTTGCATAAGTCCAGTTTAGTAAAAATCTTCCCTTGGCTAAGTGGACCAGCATGTTCTTCATGAGTGGTAGGGGATATACTTCTCCAGACAGACCACATTGAGCCTGTGGTGCTCCATGCCTAGAGAGAGCCATCTTTCTTTTCCAGGAATAGGACTGGGTCAGCTACCCGGAGTGAGGCCAGCTGGATGAAACTGTGTTGCAGGTTTTTATCTATGAATGCCCCGACTCTTCCAGCTCTCTGGGGAAGTCGTGGAATACAGCTTGGGTTTTGGCAGTGTAGCCCTGGGGAAGATCTTGGTGCAATTGGTCAGCTGGTGTGGTGTTGGACCTTTCTCACTAAAATGTTCTTTAGGTCCCAATATTCTCTGAGGATTTTCAGGTCCCGCCTTGGTTGATTTTGTGCCACTGTGGCTAATTCCAACAAATCCTGGGTAGGTTTGCTGCTAATCTTCCAGGGAGAAGTCTAACCTTTCCTGTCTCCCCCCACCCAATTTTTAATAGTCTCTTTCACCAGTTCATGTAGGGATTCCATTTTTGGAGCAATGCCAGCCCCAGCAAGAGGGGTCTCTATATCCCCAGAGCCTTAATAAAACTCAGGGTCTCCTGGTGACTGCCCATCCTTATCTCCACTGGTTCTGTTATAGAGTGATCCAGGGCTCCCCCAGCCATGGTCCCATCTAGCTGGCAAAATGCCTTAACTGTTGGAGTCTGAGTCCTAATTTTTCCACCACCTCAGGGCTTACCATACATCTGGTGCAGCCTGAGTCCAGTAAGGCCAATACCTTCCCTGGATGCCTGACGATGGCACATTCAGCTCTACTGGGATGGTGATAGGGATCACAGGCTGATTTACCAGGGGTTGTCAGAGTTGGTGTCGCTCCTCTCTGGGGTTGTTGGAGTTTCCCACCCCCTGCAGCCAGGAGGGGAGAACTCAACAACTTCAACTTCCTCTAATGCCATTTTATGGGGCTTTTGGAAGTCTTTTCCCACTTTTTTTTCCACTGTTGCCCCCGGTCTTTGAGGTTGTTTTGCTGAGTTGGCAGTCAGAAGCTTGATCTGCTGGATGCTTCCCACACTCCAGCAGGTCTGCATTTGGGGCTGAGTTTGCATCTGGGTGTTCTCAGGACCTGTTCCTTTGCCAGAGGGGGAGAATGATGCCATCCAAGTGTGTTTCGGCTTTGGGACTAGC
Organism: Ahaetulla prasina; assembly: GCF_028640845.1. NCBI lineage: Eukaryota > Metazoa > Chordata > Lepidosauria > Squamata > Colubridae > Ahaetulla > Ahaetulla prasina. The sequence goes on along the minus strand of NW_026682552.1, from coordinate 4,888 downwards.
CAGGTCAATCTCAACCTCTTCTGGCAGAGATTGTGGGGAACAACCCCCTATGAGATTTATTTATTATTTATTTATTATTTAAATTTTTATACCGCCTTTCTCCCGAAGGACTCAGGGCGGTTCACAGCCAGATAAAAAAATACACAATAATACAATATAAATACAGTTAAAATACAATTAAAAAACTTATTAAATTGGCCAAGATTAAAAATTTAAGATAAAAACCCATTAAAAACCCATAAATTTAAAAACTAACCCAGTCCAGCGCAGATGAATAAGTGAGTTTTAAGCTCGCGACGAAAGGTTCGGAGGTCCGGAAGTTGACGGAGTCCTGGGGGGAGTTCGTTCCAGAGGGCGGGAGCCCCCACAGAGAAGGCCCTTCCCCTGGGCATCGCCAGACGACACTGTCGCGCCGACGGCACCCTGAGGAGTCCCTCCCTGTGAGAGCGCATGGGTCGGTGAGAGGTATTCGGTAGCAGCAGGCGGTCCCGTAAATAGCCCGGCCCTTTGCCATGGAGCGCTTTAAAGACGTTCACCAACACCTTGAAGCGCACCCGGAAGGCCACAGGTAGCCAGTGCAGCCTGCACAGGATAGGTGTCACGCGGGAGCCACGAGGCTCCTCTATCACCGCAGCTGCATTCTGGACTAACTGAAGCCTCCGGATGCCCTTCAAGGGAGCCCCATGTAGAGAGCATTGCAGTAATCCAGACGAGACGTCACAAGGGCGTGAGTGACTGTGCACAAGGCATCCCGGTCTAGAAAGGGCGCAACTGGCGCACCAGCGAACCTGGTGGAAAGCTCTCCTGGAGACGGCCGTCAGATGGTCTTCAAAGACAGCCGTCATCCAGGAGAACCAAGTTGCGCACCCTCTCCATCGGGCCAATGACTCCTCCAACAGTCAGCCGTGGACTCAGCTGACTGTACCGGATGCCGGCATCCACAGCCACTCCGTCTTGGAGGGATTGAGCTTGAGCCTGTTTCTCCCCATCCAGACCAGACGGCTTCCAAACACCGGGACAGCACTTCGATAGCTTCATTGGGGTGGCCCGTGGAAAGTGCAGCTGGGTGTCATCAGCGCACAGCTGGTACCTCACACCGCCACTGATGATCTCACCCAGCGGCTTCATCATAGATGTTGAACAGAAGGGGCGAGAATCGATCGCGGCACCCCACAAGTGAGGCATCGTGGGTCGACCTCTGCCCCCGTCAACACCATGCGACGGTCGGAGAGATAGGAGGAGAACCACCAATAACGGTGCCCCTCACTCCCAATCCCTCCAACCGGCGCAGCAGGATACCATGGTCGATGGTATCGAAGCCGCTGAGAGGTCTAATAGGACCAGGGCAGAGGAACAACCCTATCCCTGGCCCTCCAGAGATCATCCACCAACGCCGACCAAAGCCGTCTCAGTGCTGTAACCGGTCGGAAGCCGGACTGAACGGGTCCAGATAGACAGTTTCCTCCAGGTGCAGGGGAAACTGATATGCCACCATATTTCTACAACAACCTTCGCCACGGCGAAGGTTGGAGACCGACGATAATTACCTAAAACAGCCGGGTCCAGGAAGGCTTCTTGAGGAGGGGTTTCACCACCGCCTCTTTCAAGGCGGCCGGAAAGACTCCTCCAACAATGAAGCGCAGAATCGCTGGAGCCAGCCTCGTGTCACCTCCTGAGTGGCCAGCACCAGCCAGGAGGCACGGGTCCAGTAAACACGTGGTGGCATTCAATCTACCCAGCAACCTGTCCATGTCCTCGGAGCCACAGGGTCAAACTCATCCCAGACAATATCACCAAGACCGCCCTCAGACGCGTCCGAATCGCCACAATTTTGGTCCAGACCGCCCGAAGCTGAACGATTTTATCGTATAGATAACCGTTAAACTCCTCAGCACGTCCCTGCACGGGTCATCCCGCCCCCTGGTGAAGGAGGAGCGGGTCACCAAACAGGGCAGCTGGGCGGTTATCTGCCGGACGCAATGAGGAGGAGGTGTAGCACGCCGCTTCCCTCAGTGCCACTAGGTAGGTCCTAGTATAGGATCTAACTAGTGTCCGATCAGCCTCTGAACGGCTGGACCTCCAAGAACTCTCTAGGCGTCTTCTCCAGCGTTTCATCCCCCTCAGCTCCTCGGAGAACCAAGGAGCCAGTTGGGATCTGCGCCGGGTCAGAGGCCGCAGAGGCACGACACGGTCTAAAGCCCCAGCCGCAGCCCGTTCCCAGGCTGTGGCTAGTTCCTCTGCCGTGCCGTGAGCCAGACCCTCAGGAAGTGGCCCAAGCTCCGTCCAGAACCTCTCTGGGTCCATCAGGCGCCTGGGACGGTACCAACGTAATGGTTCCGTCTCCCTGCGGTGTTGGGTAGCGGTCAGAAAGTCCAGGCGAAGGAGAGAGTGATCTGACCATGACAAAGGTTCTGTGACTATATCTCTCAAGTCCAGATCCTTCAACCACTGACCAGAGATGAAAATCAGGTCCAGTGTGCCTCCCCCGATGTGAGTGGGGCCATCCACTACTTGAGTCAGGTCCAGGGCCGTCATGGAGGCCATGAACTCCTGAGCTACTGTTGATGACGAGCCGGCAGATGGCAAGTTAAAGTCCCCCATGACTAAAAGTCTGGGGGTCTCCACTGCCACCCCGGCAAGCACCTCCAGAAGCTCGGGCAGGGTGGCTGTCACGCAGCAAGGAGCCAGGTACGCGACCAGCAAGCCCATCTGACATCTATGACCCCACCTCACAAAGAGGGATTCACACCCGGCAATCTGAGGTACAGTGGTCTCCCTCGGCTCTAGACTCTCTTTAACAACAACCGCCACCCCCCCACCCCTACCCTGGGCCCTCGGCTGATGAATGCACGAAACCGGTGGGCACATCTCAACCAGGGGCACGCCCCCTTCAGTGCCCAACCAGGTCTCCGTAACGCCTATAATATCCGCGGCACCCCCCTGAATCAGATCATGTATTAGGGGGGCCTTAGATGTAGGTGTAGTATAGTTGAGCCCATCTTGGAAGCACTTTTTTATGATCCCCTCCAGCCAGTCAGCCAGCTAGCATGCCAGCTCTCAAAACTGCCACTCCCCTGCAGGCCTGATTGATTATTTTGATGTGGTGTTGTGACTCCAGCCCCCAAACCTGGCCCCATGCCCAAAAGTGACTCGGAGAGTGAGGGGGAAGGGCCGGTAAGGCTTACCTCAGGAGCACTGATTCTTTTGGCTCGGCTCCAGGAGCCAGAACCAGACCAGTCGGAGGACGTAATGAGGCCGTCATTCCCTGATTCCTCCCTTCCCCAGGCTACACCTTCAGACCCAGCTGATAATAATAATCAAGCTTGTCTTGACCACGCTTCAGAAGACTAGAGAGGTGGCCTCATCAAAAGGAAGGGTGGGGCAGGAGCGCCACCCTACAGGATATATAAGGAGCTTTGGGACTGCTCTCACTCCACGGGAAGCAAAGTTTAGCTGATCCGTTTCAAAAAGAGCTGAAAGTCTTGCTACGTGAATCATTTGTTTGAACTTTGGCAGGCAGCTGTGATTTTCTCTGCCAGGACTGATAAGAGCCGTGAATCCACTGGCTGAAGGCCAGCTCGTGGGTCTGAAGTGGGGAAGGAGACATAACATGTGGGTTCAGGCTGCAGCTAATGACAGTCTAGTGCAGGAGTGTCAAACTTGATTTCATTAAGGTTATGTTTGACCTTAGGGGGCCAGGGAGGCTGTGGCCAGGGTGGGCATGGCCAGCTTGACATCACTTATGTTGTGGCCACCAAGCATTCTGCCAGTGAAAACAGGCTCCCGAGCTCTGTTTTCAGCTATGATCAGGGGTGAAATGCAGCAGGTTCTGATAGGTTCTGGAGAAATGGTAGCAGAAATTTTGAGCAGTTTGGAGAACCGGCAAATATCACCTCTGGCTGGCCCCAGAGTGGGGTGGGAATGGAGATTTTGCAATATCCTTTCCCCAGGAGTGGGGAAGGAATGGGGATTGTGCAGTATACTTCCCTGGAGTGGGGTGGGAATGGAGATTTTGCAGTACCTTTCCTGCCATGCCCACTGCCATGCCCACCAAGCCACACCACACCCACCAAGCCATGCCGACAGAACTGGTAGTAAAAATTTGGATTTCACCACTGGCTGTGATGGCTCCTGCAACCCTCTGTTAGCGAAAACAGAGCTGAAGGGCTGCATGCAACTCTCCTGAGCTCTGTTTTTGCTGGCAGAGGCACTGTGGGCTGGTCCTTTGCTGCTTCCAGGACAGCCCCAGGGCCAGATCAAAGCACCCCACAGGCCAGATCTGGCCCCTGGGCCTTGAGTTTGACACTCGTGGTCTAGTGAGTAGGTTGCTAATTTCCCTACAGTAGATTATTACTAGAAAAGAGAGAGAGAGATGTCTTTACATATATGTGTGAGAGAATGTGAGTGTAAAGATTCATACCTTGTGCCTTTTGATCCTGGATTGGTACCATCTGCAGCTACCAACTTTTGAAACTTTTGAACTTTTGAAAGAAGGCCTCAGTCATACTTGCCTACTTTTCCACAAAAACAGGAAAAAAAATTCTGCAAAATGATTTTTGCAGGCTGGGACCACATAAGAAACATATATATTTGTTAAGTTCTGGAAGTAACGAGGCTGGAGACCAGGGTAGTGACAACAGCTCTTTAATATAGGGTGAACCCAGCAACAGGCTGGGGGAAAAACCTCTCCTTTTATACAGTTCTGCTGGAGGCTTCGACCAATCAGCAACGTGCTGATTTCCCGCTCAAATATTTAAAGGTACAAACATGAATACATAACACTCCTCCCCTCCCAGAAAACACTTTGCCACTATTTACATATTATTTACATGTTATTTTTTCACGAGTCACGCAAATAACCTGGGCGCCTCCTAGTCCTTTCTGACCT
>NW_026682551.1:0-22409 GCF_028640845.1 Ahaetulla prasina | reverse complement strand
TGCTTCATGACTGTAATCCATATGTTTGCACAGAATTCTTTGTGGATTGTTGGTTGTAGCCCAACTCAATGAAATTGAGTTTGATACTGCTCAAGTAGGAGACCTTATACCACCCAGAGAATCCTTGCTCTGTTTTGGAAATTAGGATCATGTCATTTCACAGCCTCTTTTAAGAAAAAAAAAACTTACCTGCACAAACTTGCTTTAAGGAGACCGTCCTGGATGCCTGGCTATCAGGTTTTCTGCTGTACATGTTGCATTGAGATCAAGGAGACAAACCGATCACAGAACTCCCAGGGTGCCTGGATGAAGTCCATCTGATGTTCGCTTTGTCTTCCAGGTCCCTGTAAGCAATTCAGCTGCCAGGTTCTGTTTCTATTTTATTTTTTTATTGAAAGAGTTTTAAAAACAAAACATTTTATTAAAGCAGACTTTCACCTCTAGTTGCCTCATGTACCAATGTTCTCTAAGGCAATGGGAACAGTAGTCCTGCATCCTGGGGAAGCATGGCGCTTGGGGAGGCCTCATTTGCCATCAGCCTCTTTCTCTTTTCCTGTAAATAGGCTATTTGCAAAGCTCCAGGAAGGGTTTTGATAAATATCCCTTTTTTTCCTTTGCACTATTATAAAGCATTGGCATTTTGCTCTGCGCTTAGAAACAGTTACTGTCAGCAGTAGCGGGAGCATCAATTATTGACTGCCACCTGCAGCCCAGTAGAGGGAGAGTTGCCCAGAGAATCCTTGCTCTGTTTTGGAAATTAGGATCATGTCATTTCACAGCCTCTTCTGAATATGTGGCTCTGCTAAGGTAGTGATTGCATTCCTTCAGATCATTTGCCTACTCCAATTACCTTTGTTCGGCTTTCCTGGTAGAAGCTTGGAAATCACAGGAAGGCAAGTGGGAGTCTAGTCTTGGGGGGCTGTAAGGTTACTTCCCTACCCCCCTTTCTTTTTTCCTGTGATCTAGAAGAAAAGTTGCCATGCTCGAGTGCACCTCCAGAAAGAATTTCTATGGAAACGGTATCCAAATGATTTGATCCACCACCCCAAATTCTTTTTATAATGACATCTTTAGCAAAGGCATCATAGTCACAGCACTGAGGAATAAACTAATCACAAGAAAAGCCAGGCAGGCAGAAGGGTGCTTTTGAAATTGGATAAATAAAGAACACCAACTTGGGCTCCCACATTTGGGACAGAGAATTTCTGTAGCAGGAGTCTAATTTCTAAACAGTGGTGGCATGCTGACTGTCAGAAGTAGAACAGAATAACAGAGTTGGAACAAACCTTGGACGTCTTCTAATCCAATACTCTGCTCAAGCAGGAGAATCTATATCATTTCAGACAAATGCTGTCCAGTCTCTTTTTAAAAATCTCCAGTGATGGAGTACCTGCAACTTCTGAAGGCAAACGGTTCCACTGATTAATTGTTCTCACGGTTAGGAAATTTCTCTTTAGTTCTAGGTTGCTTCCCTAGAGATAGCAATACCAGCTCCAGTAATTGGAGAATACACTCAAAGCCAAAATATTTTTATTCAGAGGTTTTTTTTCCCCTTTTTCTGCATGTTTCAAAAATATATTTTTACTGTTTTATTCATTGCTGTTCTTACTGTAAGCTGCTTTGAGATACTTTCACTTACGGTGCTCTATGTAAATATAGCAAATAAAGTTATTCTCAGAGCTTGTTCTTTTTCTGGAAGAGTCATCATTCTCCCCTCCCCCCCAAGGGATGATCCAGAACTAATTAAGTCACAAAAAGCTCACCTAATTCCAAACTATAACTAATTGACTGATGAAAACTGTGTTCCTTCTGCCATTTTGCCTACCTTCACATGCTAGTTTTAGTTACAAAAATGCCAGCTAGATAAATAGTTGCAGACGGTAGGCCTGCAATTGTGTCTCTGGTTAGCATTTTTATTTTTTGAGAGCCAAAAATCTCTTGCGTGGCAAAGGGACTGAGAAGGTGTAACCAATGCTGAAGGGCCTCTTGTGGCTCAACAGATAATGCAGTCTGTTATTAACACAGCTGCCTGCAATTACTGCAGGTTCTAGTCCCACCAGGCCCAAGGTTGACTCAGCCTTCCATCCTTTATAAGGAAGGTAAAATGAGGACCCAGATTGTTGGGGCAATAAGTTGACTTTGTATATAAATATACAAATAGAATGAAGACTATTGCTAACATAGTGTAAGCCGCCCTGAGTCTTCGGAGAAGGGCAGGTATAAATGCAATTTAAAAATTGTGAGTGATGTCTCCCTCATCTTCAGCAGGTGGTAGACATTGGTAAGTTTGGCTGATTTCAGAAAATAAACAAGGTTGGCCATGGATTTATACTTAGGTGAGGGACCATCTGGTTATTCCAGAATTATGAGATGGCCTGCAAAGTCAACAAAAAAATATCTTGGGGAAGGTAGTGATAATCTACTTCTGTAATCCTGCCATGAAAATTATATGAATGCAGTCACCATGGAAAACCAACATATATCTGCCATTAACATTAAAAGTAAGTTACCAAGTCTAGCTGGGCAGATGTCTTCCATCATGAGCAACCTAGAAAGAGGATGTATCCAGAGTGTAACACAGAGCACATCCTTAGAGACTCAGAAGCAGAATAAAATTTCTCTGGAGAATACAAAGGCCACAAACGGTTCATGTGCTCAGAATATTAGTTCTATCCTAATGGCTTGGTTAACATAATTTCACTTTTCTCTAATGGAGAGAAATACGTGACTTTAGGAAGTACAATTTACTTTAGTGGCATAGAAGCAATACAAAATCTACTGCCAGCAATATATGCCTTTAGTTCTCTCACTGCATGCAAGTATTACCATATGATGCTAAATATATGGGCATCCTGCAAATGTCCTGCTGAGCAATTTATGAAATCTATGTAATTTTCTATTCTATATACTTGAAATGATAAAGATGGGGTTCAGAGGTGGTATTCAGCTGGTTCTGACTGGTTCTAGCGAACCGGTAGCGGAAATGTTGAGTAGTTTGGAAAACCGGCAAATACTACCTCTGGCTGGCTCTGCCCCCAATCTATTCATTGCCTCCTGAGTCTCAGCTGATCGAGTCCCAGCTCATCAGCTGAGTCTTCTTTTGTTGCCCTGCACAGGGGAATGGAGCCAGAAAGCAGGTTAGTGAAGTGGGGAGGGAATGGAGATTTTACAATATCCTTCCCCCTGGAGTGGGGTGGAAATGGAGATTTTACAGTATCCTTCCTCTGCAGTGGGGTGGAAATGGAAATTTTACAGTATCCTTCCCCCCTCCCCCGGAGTGGGATGGAAATGGAGATTTTGCAGTATCCTTCCCCTGCCATGCCCACCAAGCCATGCTCATCAAGCACACCCACAGAACCGGTAGTAAAAATTTTTTGAATCCCACCACTGATGGTGTTGATAGTAATTCAGTCTTCTCCAATGTTGCATCTCCTCCAGATCTGGTAGAGTTACAGTTCTCAGAATTCCCTACCAACTTTTGGTATACCAGCATTTCTAGATGATAGGAATGCGTCATTTAACACAATATTGAAATATTAATTATTATATATCTTGTGGTTGGCACATTGTATTTATTTATTTATTTATTTATTTTATTTTATTTTATTTTATTAGATTTTTATACTGCCCTTCTCCCGAAGGACTCAGGGCGGTGTACAGCCAAAAGATAAAAAAACCCAACATATATACAATTAAAACAAAAAAATTTAAAACAGAGCATATTACAAAAGTGGCCGACATTAAAAATTAAAAATTTAAAACCCTAAAATAATAAAAACCCAATTAAAATTTAATAAAACTGCTAAGCCAGTCCCGCTTGAATAAATAAGTGTGTTTTCAGCTCACGGCGAAAGGTCTGAAGATGAGGCACTTGGCGTAGGCCAGGGGGAAGTTCGTTCCAGAGCATAGGAGCTCCAACAGAGAAGGCCCTGCCCCTGGGGGCCGCCAGCCGACATTGTTTGGCGGACGGCACCCTGAGAAGACCCTCTCTGTGTGAGCGTATGGGTCGGTGGGAGGCATGAGGTAACAGCAGGCGGTCCCATAAGTCTGGACCTCACTGCCTCACTCTTTCAAGTTTTGTAATAAACACGATCTGGATGATGATGATATCAACAATGCCATCTTCAACAGCAGCATGTTCTTACTTACAGAAGGTGAAGAAAACTGTATTTTATGTTTATTTATTACCATGATTTGCTAAATTTATCCTGTTATTTTGGTTTGCATATCCACTAAACCGTAATTTAGATAATCAGATTTTTATCTAGCATAGACAAACCAGTATGATACTCTTTTAGGTCTTGTAGAGTTCTGATACCATCAATTGAGATAACTTTGTACATTTTGGATTGCTGGAGGAATGTGGCTATTTTGTATGAACTTTCTGTTCCTCTTAGTAAAACTGTTTTTAGGTGGTAACAATGCTTGGCCCCATGGTATGTCTACTATGTGACTCATGGGTTCTCCAGCACTGAGACAGACATTTAGAGATTGGGAATATAGCGTTCCTGGTTTTATTGAAACACACTTTCTTTTGTCACCAGGGCCTCTGGTGGTTCAGACTGGTAAGACAGTCTGTTATTAACAGCAGCTGCTTGCAATTACTGCAGGTTCAAGTCCCACCAGGCCCAAGGTTGACTCAGCCTTCCATCCTTTATAAGGTAGGTAAAATGAGGACCCAGATTGTTGGGGGCAATAAGTTGACTTTGTATATAATATACAAATGGATGAAGACTATTGCTTGACACAGTGTAAGCCGTCCTGAGTCTTCGGAGAAGGGCAGGATATAAATGCAAATTTAAAAAAATCAATCAGGTTGAGAAGTGGAAATGATTGGGATCACATACTTTGGTTTTTGTGAGAACAAAATGTTGGACTAGATGTGTCATATCCAATGTTATTGGATTCTTAAGTGTGTTGCATAAATGCCCTGTTTAGCTATATCAGAAATAACTTTAATTAGGACAGGAAACATTTAGCTACAATGATCTATGTTCTGTTAAACAATATTGGAACTATTTTTTGAAGAAGTCCAGAATTTCATATTAACATACAATGTAACATCAAGTATTCAATTGGGGCCATTCACCAAAATTTGGCCTTTTTCCAGGATGCTATAGAATAGTATTCCCCAACCTGGCACCCTTCATCCCTTGTGGGTTGAACTATAATTGCCAACTACTGTTATGAAAGATTGGGCTGCATTGACATATTGTGTTAAGGCATGCCTGGTTGTGTTCAATTCATCACTGAATTTTAGTGCTGCAATCTCTTGATAGAGATAGAACTGCAGTGGCGCAGTGGTTAGAATGCAGTACTGCAGGCTACTTCTGCTGCCTGCCGGCTGCCTGCAATTCAGCAGTTCAAATCTCACCAGGTTCAGGGTTGACTCAGCCTTCCATCCTTCTGAGGCTGGTAAAATGAGGAACCAGATTGTTGGGGGCAATATGCTGACTCTGTAAATCACAGAGAGGGCTTTAAAGCACTGTGAAGCAGTATATAAGTCCAAATCAGGGGTGAAATGCTCCCGGTTTGGACCGGCTTGCGTGATCCGGTAACGATGGCGGCTGCTGGTTCGGAGGACCGGTAGCAAAAATCCCTGGCCCCACCCATCCTGCCTCTGCTGAGCCGCACCATCAGCAGAGGTTTTTTGTTTTTTTTTAACTTTTTAAAGCAGTTTTTCTTCAGCCAAAATATGCCTTGAAAAGTAAAAAAAACCCTCTGATGATCGCCGGGCTGAGTAGAGATCATCAAAACCCTTTAAATGTTTTTTTAAAAAAACCTCTTCAGCGGAAGGGGGGGGAAAAAACTGAGGTTTTAAAAGCGTCCTCTGGCGATCCCAGAGGAGTTTCCTGCTCCTCACAGGCTTTTTTAAACTCACTTTTTAACAGCCCCCACTTACAAGAGCCCCCATCCATGTCCACCCAATTCCCCCTCCTCACTTACCTATAATTACTGCTCCTTTCGGGCACGGCATGTGTTTTTCTTCAGCTACTGATTACAGCCTGCTTTGACTTCCTGCTTTGCTGAATGAGGAACTCTGGGAGTTGAAGTCCACAATCTAAGTTACTAAGGTTGGAGACCCCTGTTCTAAAAAAATAAATAAAAATAATAAAATAAAATATTTGAGCAGCTTTCTGAGATTTGGTGTGTTTCTGTAATGTTTCACTCTAACTACGCAAACACACAAAATCTCACAAAGCTGTATGTGGCATTGTGTGTGTGTGTGTGTGTGTGTGTGTGTGTGTGTGTGTGAGTCAGTTGTGTTGTATTTGTGTAAAGTGTGAAAGTGTGAGGTTCCTGCTTGTTGCAGGGGCCATTTTGGGTGAAGTGCAGCTGCTTTTACATTGTGTGTGAGTCAGTTGTGTTGTATTGTGTGTGTGTAAAGTGTGAAAGTTGGTTTTGCAATTTTTATTGTTTTGTATACCTTATTCATTATTTTTATTATTTATTGTTATTGGCCATGCCCACCCAGTCATCTGACCACCAAGCCACACCCACCAATTAAGCCACGCCCACAGAACCGTAGGAAAATTTTAGATTTCACCCCTGGTCTAAATGCTATTGCTATGTATAGTAATTGCGCTTTAAAATGGGCAGCCATACAAATCTTTAAAATAATAAGCTGTAGGTTGAGGATCTCACAGATCCAAGCGTGTTGTCCACCCATATGAGCACAGCCTTTGAGATCTGTATTTGTCACAGCCCAAAAAGCTGAAAATATTTATTAGCCATTAACTATATAAAATATGCATTATCTCCTTAAAATGATCCCCCGTAACTTCATTCAAACAGTTGCTTATAACACTTGAGGCTTAAACATTTCATATCTATAAGCTTGTGTATACCCTTGTGTTTATCCACATATAAACATGTGTTTGTTTGTTTTATTCAGTTAAAAGGAACTGTGATATTTTTCCAACAATAAATTAAAGCTAAGTTCATAAAATTAGGGGAAATTCATCAGTGGAAAAATGCTAATTTTTAAAAGGGATTTTTAAATTAAAGTTCCAAGAAGAAAGGGGACAATTATCCTGAAAAGGCCAGCTGGCTTATGTTCATTTAAAACTGGTTCTGATGTTGTTGAATGTTGTGGTATGATTTCCACAAAGGAGCTTTCACTGAAATAAGAGTCGGAACTGAATATCAACACTTAATTGGTTTTCTTTTTAATTAAACAGGAAAGAAAGAAAGCTGTGATCTACATTGGATTTGAGTCATTTTCATTTTGATTTTGGCTAACATTGAATAGTCATTGTTTTTACTATCATTTGCTTAAGACATCATTTGCTTAAGCAGTTTCAGCATGTAAAATGCAAGTAGTAAATTAGGGACCACCTTTGGTGGAAGGTAACAGCGTACCATGTGCCTTTGCCATTGAGTCATGCCGGCCACATGACCACGGAGACGTATTCGGACAGCGCTGGCTCTTCGGCTTTGAAATGGAGATGAGCACCGCCCCCTAGAGTCAGGAACAACTAGCACATATGTGCGAGGGGAACCTTTACATTTACCTTTAAAGCTACATCAACACAATCTTGCAAGTCTGAAAGTACAAGTATCCCACCATCATCTTTACAACCTGAGAAGTTAAGGAGGTTTGTTTCAGAGTTTCTTTCTCTGTCTGTTATGCAGCTGCAAGCTATGCCCGTTCTTATCCGATAATTCCCTAGGCAGCACCTCTCCTGCCCTGCTCCATCTCCCAAAGTCATTCTACATACACTTATCATATCATCAGATTCAAGCTGGAATCTACTTTAGTTAATATAAAGACATTATCCAACTATAGATTTTCCCCTTAATGAACCAGAGCACTTACAATTGCTTTGAAAATAATTCTTGTTATAGTTCGAAAGAGAAACTGTATCCATCCACTTAGATCCCCTGTAAATTCCAGTTCCTACTCTTACTGACTTTACTGGGAAATGCTACAGCTACTGGCCAAACATCTGGAATGATTGAGTTCAGGGAAATCTTTTCTAGGCCCTTTTTGATAATTTGAGTTGTTTCAAGAATCTCACTGGACTGTAATTAGAATAATTTTCAACTAGCAGCTGTTGTAGCCCCAATACACGTCTGCCTGTGTTTTTGCAATATGTTTATCTTTGTTGAGAATCACAGAGATGACCTTGAAGAAGGAATGCATCAGTTAGGAAAACATAAATTATGTCCAGGAAAAGTAGAAATGTTAGAAAGAAACTCCATGACTCCTCTAGTAGAACAGGGAAGGAAGGAACAGTGCTATGAAGCTTTTGAGATTCTTTTACTGTAGCATTTAGCAAGTAGAGGTTTTTTTTTATTTCTTTTTGTCACAACAGTAAACACAAACAATTGTCATAGATAAAACAACATATCTTGAAGAAATATATATATATATATGTAAAAAAAATATGCATCAACTATATTAATTTGATATAATGAAGAGAACAATAGGACAGGAACGGTAGGCACTTTTGTGTTCTTATGCACGCCCCTTATAGTCCTCTTAGGAATGGGGTTAGGTCAATAGTAGATAGTTTTTGGTTGAAGATTTTGGGATTTTGAGTAGATAATGAGTTTGAGTCAGGTAATGATATTGAGTCAGGTAATGAGTTCCAAGCATTAACAACTCTGTTACAGAAGTCATATTTTCTGCAATCAAGTTTGAAGCGGTTGACATTTAGTTTGAATCTATTTTTTGCTCTTGTAATATTGTGATTAAAGCTGAAGTAGTCTTTCACAGGAAGGACATTACAATAGATGATTTTGTGTGTTAAACACAGGTCATGTTGAAGTCGACGGAGTTGTAAGTTTTCTAATCCCAGGATTTCAAGTCTGTTGGTATAAGATATTTTGTTGTTTTCGGAGGAGTGAAGAACTCTTCTAGTAAAATATTTCTGGACTCGTATTTATGTCAGAGATGTGGTATGGGTTCCAGATGGATGAGCTGTATTCAAGAATAGGTCTGGCAAATGTTTTGTATGCTCTAGTTAGTAGTGTAGAATTTTTAGAAAAGAAGCTGTGTAAAATTAGGTTTACAACTCTTAGGGCCTTTTTTGCTATGTAGTTGCAGTGGGCTTTGGCATTAAAGTCATTTGATATGAGAACTCCAAGATCTTTAACAGGGTGGGGGTCATCAGTTAGGTAATGTCCATCAAGTTTGTACTTGATGTTAGGGTTCTTTTTTCCAATATGTAAGACTGAGCATTTGCTGGTTGAGATTTGGAGTTGCCAAGTTTTAGACCAATCGGAAATTAAGTCGAGGTCTTCTTGAAGGGTAGAAGTATTATTAGTGGCATTAAATAGTTTGACATCGTCAGCAAAGAGAACACAATAACTTGAGATGAGGTCACAGAGATCATTTATGTATAGTATGAAGAGTGTTGGTCCAAGAACGCTACCTTGGGGAACGCCACTTTTGACAGGAACAGGATTTGATATAGTGTTGCCAATTTTGACTACTTGTTGTCTGTTCGACAGGAAGGCTTTTATCCAGTTGTGAAGTGGTCCCGAAATACCATAGGATTTTAGTTTGAGGAGTAGTTTATCATGTACTACTGAATCAAAAGCTTTGCAGAAGTCTATGTAGATTGCATCTATTCCAGTATTTCAGTTCCAGTATTTCAGGTGGGCTCTCTTTCCTGGTCTGGCCTTTTATCCTGTGATTGACCTGCATCTTTAATTAATACTGGGGAGAGAGGCTGATTAGACAAGCTGGCTCTTCCTGATTACTTTTGCAAGTTGTGAGATAACAAACATTTTGCTCTAAACTGAATTAGATATTTTTCCCCGTTTCTGTTCAGTCATGTCTGATTCTTGGAGATTGCCTGGACAGGTCCCTGCAGTATTTTTGGCAAGATTTTAGAAGTGGATGGCCAATGCCTCCTTTCCTATGACTGAGAGAAAAATACTGGCTCAAGGTCACTCAGCTGGCTTTGTACTTTCAATGGGACTACAACTCACAGTCTCCACATTTCTACCCTGATACTGTAATGTGTCTCAATTAGATAATTATTTCCCTCTTAATTCAAACCCCCCTTTGCTGATGCCTAGGCTGAGCAACTCTGGGGGTGCAGGGGGAAAGAGAGGTTGCAGGGCTGTACAACTTGCTCAATGAAAACAACCCCCTTGTGAGTAAAATTTGTGTATTTTTAACATTCATATAACTAGAGAATTCTGGAGACTGCTCCTGCTGCTTGTGCTCTCTGCAGCAATAGGGAATGGACCCCTGGTGCTGTAATTAGTGGAAACAATTTAAATAAACATGATGCTGTTTGATTCAGTCCTGGCACCTCCTTTAATGTTCTCCTGCTCAGTATCCATCTTGCCACTTCTAAATTATCTGGCAACACAGGAATTTCAGACAACACCTATCTCAAAGGGCTGACTACTTATTTAAATTGTCTTACCACAGTTAAATAATAGATATTCTGAGGAAATCTGAGTTAAATAGAGAGCATCTTTCTTTCTAGAGTTTAAGGCAACCATTCTGCATGCTGTTCATAACACACTCAGGCTCCCAGTATTTAAAAGATGACATCCTTTTGTTTCGTTCTGCAACCCAACAAGTCAGACACAGACTTTAGAGGATAATTAGAAATACAGAAAAAAACAAATGCTACCAACCTGCCTTCCACTGAGGACCTGTATACTGTACG
This sequence comes from Ahaetulla prasina, assembly GCF_028640845.1. Lineage (NCBI taxonomy): Eukaryota > Metazoa > Chordata > Lepidosauria > Squamata > Colubridae > Ahaetulla > Ahaetulla prasina. The sequence continues at coordinate 11,772 of NW_026682551.1, read as the reverse complement.
AGTCAAAAAGAGGGCTGTGAAAATATTTACACAACCTGGACATCAACTGTTTCAACTCCTACCCTCAAAACAATGCTGTAGAGCACTGCACACCAGAACAACTAGACACAAGAACAGTTTTTTCCCGAACGTCATTACTCTGCCAAATAAATAATTCCAACACTGTCAAACTATTCACTAAGTCTGCACTACTATTAATCTTCTCACCATTCCTATCATCCATCTCCTCCCACTTATGACTCTATGACTATGACCTTGTTGCTGGTATCCTTACGATTTATATTGACTGTTTCCTAATATGATTTGATTGCTTATTTGTATCCTATGACTATCATTAAGTGTTGTACCTTATGATTCTTGACGAATGTATCTTTTCTTTTATGTACACTTTTATGCACCAAGACAAATTCCTTGTGTGTCCAATCACACTTGGCCAGTAAAGAGTTTTGATTAAACATTGATCCAAATGTTTAATATCTACCTATAGAGGGGCTCCTTTTGATGGCAGCTTTTCTGGCATTCTCTTTTTCAACCTTTTCTAACTTGGACTGCAACCAGGGATGCTATTCAGCAGGTTCTGACAGGTTCTGGAGAACCAGTAGCGGAAATTTTGAGCAGTTCAGAGAACAGCAAATACCACTTCTGGCTGGCCCCAGAATGGGGTAGGGATGGAGATTTTGCAATATCCTTCCCCCAGGAATGGGGAGGGAATGGGGATTTTAAAGTATCCATTTCCTGCCATGCCCACCAAGCCACAAGATGCCCACCAATCCATGCCCACAGAACCGGTAGTAAAAAAAAATTGAATTCCACCACTGACTGCAACTAACAACTAACTATTGGGTTTGTTTATCATCATGACCTAGAAAGCAATAAGTCACCTGAATAATGGATGACAAATGTAGACTCAAACATCTTGCATCTTTATATTCCTGGACAAAGCTGCTGATGAGAGAATTCTGTATTTGCAAATAAATATAGAAAATGGAGCAATGTACTTTATTCACTACTGAGCCATAAACATTAATGAACATAGTTGCCTTCCAGATGTGGCAGATTCTGAATATTTTGGGAAAGCCTTATGGATCAAGTTTGGGGTTTGAGGGACTATTTTCCTTCCAATTCTTTGGCACTAGCTTCATTTTTAGAAGAATTCAATCTTCTAAAATCACTAAGCGCTCAGCATCTTAAATTTCAGCATTGCTCCTGGAGGAGGATAGACTTGGCCATTGAGAATCCAGTAAAGCAACAGAAGCACCAAACTAAGAAGGTCTCCAAAATAGCAAAGGCCTAATCCCTAGCAGCTGATATGCAATGCTACATCCCCTTGGAATATTTTGCTGATTTCTATATTGCTATTATGAACTGGGCATCCCACAGAGCCCGTTCTGTCAGGATCATAGGTTATTAAACAGGCTTATGCACTCCAAAAATAGAACTATAATGAATAACCATACAATGTGTTAACTAATAATTTTAGACTAATGGTATAAGGTTAATCAAATAATAAGTGCCTAACAGTTTAGGGGGAAGATAGCACAAAGAATTTTTAAAGCTTACAGGCAGAGCAATCAAATAAGTAGTAATCATCCATGAGAATTTAGCACATTGTACAATTCAGTAAGAGAATAGCAGGAGTTGAGAGAGTACTGTAGCACACTGGGTTCACTAAGATGGAGTTGAAAGCGTGGGGCAAAAGTGGGAAAGGTTCAAAGGAGTAATTCACTTTCTATCATTGCTACACTTTCTGCAGAAGGAAGAAAGAAAAACATAGAGCAGATCAGCACTTTCTTCCTGTCTCACCACTGAGCTAGACCACTTCCTGCTTACTGAGGGCAGAAATAGATGGCATCTCCCTTACACCCCCAGCCCATTGCAGATGCACCCAAAATCTTTGATTCAGAAAAATTGTTTTCTAACCTGGCTCATTTTAAATCTTCAAAGCAAATGGTCACTAGAGCATTGTCTTGGTCTGGAAACACCTGAGCTCTAGTGCAATGCCTGGAATGTGCCTTGTTCTCCTGGGTCTTTTAATGCCCCAGACAGCTGTTTCATCATGTGCTGCTAGGCTGATGTGCTCTGCTAGTTAGTGGAAGATGTTTTGTTTTGGTGCAAGTTTGGTGCATGTGTGTGTGTGCATATAACCAATCCAGCAATGACCTGTTAAGATAATGAACTATCCTCAGTTCTACAAGCTCATGTTCCATTCAGCCCTTCATCTGCCAGTGGTCACCCTTTCCTTCATCCAGCTGGGTGAATATCCTCTGCTTTCCCATACCCTGCCCACAGGACCTCAACATATCTCTTCATTTTAAGTTTGTTTGTTTGTTTTTTAATGTGGGAACATTGCTATTTTATTTCTTTGAAGCGGAACTCTTGGTTGGTCCTTGAGGCAACATTTCCACGGAAAAACAGAGGAATCATGGCAATGGAAGATGTGTTTCCCATTGTCTTGATTATTGTGGTACTGGAGCTGCAAACCTTACCATGAATTGGAGGGGGGTCTCTGTTGGTGTCAAAGAAGATGTATGGAAATGGGGGGGGAATATCTGAGAAAGCAACAAAAAGACACCCAGACTAGCAAGCCGAGGACAGCCTCTGAAAAGAAAGGAGAGACCCTGATGGATTGGTTCATGGAGTAGCTAGTATGGATACAATTAGTCTGGTCTCATGAGCTCATAGTCCAGACTGAGCACCTGCTGAGCCTCACAGCCACCTCACTGCAATCTGAACTAGAATTTCTGAAGTTGGCTTCAGAAAGAAACTGGCGTGGTGTGGAAGACAAACAGCTTAGGATGCAGTGCAGAATCATCGCAGACATTCTGGTTGCAGAAACCACGAATTTTGGAGGCTTCTTGCTCCAGTGAAGGAGAGAAAGATGTACCAGAATGTAACATTCGCGCACAAAGAGAAGCACATACAAACACTAAAGGGGAGACACTTTTTATACTAGCATCGCTTTATTTGAGAATGGAGAATAAAATAAAAAAATATGTTTCTAGACTGAAGAAAGAAAAAGGGGTAGAAGATAAGAATCACTGATCCTTTGCAATGTGTGCACAAAATTCTAGTCCTTGAAAATCAACGTTAGGGTGGAACCTTGAATGGTTGAAGGAAAAGAAAGATAAGAGTCCTGATTAGGAATTGTTTTGTTTTTCTTTAACTCTAGAATTAAACCAACATGCTAATTGACTTGATGAAAGTACAATATTCCTGAGTTAGAACAGTTCAAAGGATGACATCAGCATAGTTCTTTATCTGATTCTGGATTCAGTTGTTCAGGTTGGCTTTTTTACTCTGTGAAATCCAACTCAGGCAGGCAGCTTCAGGGAGGCAAGAAGAATGAAATCTAAGAAGGTAATGTTTGCAGGGTTTGGTTCAACTTGCACTTCTAATTCCTTGGTGCTATACTTCTTTATAACTGCAACTCAACAGAAGCCCACAGGAGCTAGACTCAAGTCTTGTTGCATGGCTCAAACTTCATAGAGCTTACAGGAGTTTCTTTCTTGAAAGAGCAAAAAAAAAAAAAAAAAGAATCTGGCAAGTGGGGCATGAAACAAAGTTCAGATCTGGCTGCCCCTTGTGGCTTTTCTCCTGAGTGACTTCAGCTATGAATAGAAACAAGAACAGGAGATGAGAGATGTGACTAGGAGCTGGAGAACTTGGCATACTTGACTGCTTAGCTTGACCAAAGGTTCATGCTTCTACAATTTTGGGGGGAGGGGGAATATAATTTAGAGGATGGAAGCAAATCACATAAGTGAGTGACCATTAGTAACCTTTGTGTCAGATTTGAATATAATTTAGAGGATGGAGGCAAATCACATAATACTAAGTGAGTGACCATTAGTAACCTTTGTGTCAAATTTGGCATTTTGAGAGGATGTTTTGTATTTACAAAGAAGTTATGGGTGAGATTTCCTTGTATATAAAGTGATTATATAAGATAGGCATAAACCTGAGGTCCCCAAACTTGGCAGCTTTAAGACTTCTGGACTTCAACTCCCAGAATTCTCCAGCCTGCACACCTTTCTTTTTTAAGATGAAGTAGCCTGTCCCCATCCTAGAATGCTTGCAGTCACCCTAGTAAGACTTTTGTGAGATACGAGGCATTTTTGAGAAATCAGTATAATGCTAGAGTTTGCTTTAGTCTTAAAGTTTCCTCTTTAATTACTTTTATTAGTAAAAGTTTTTTTAAAAAAAATCAAAGAAGGCTGATGGACAAAGTGTATTCTTGGGCACATTGGTGAAATGCTATATATGAGCCGTAGTCTCAACATTCTGGAGTACATGAGATTGAACAAGGATTTTAGAATCAGAAAATAAATGGCTGGTTTCTATTTACTGGATCTATACTTGGTTGCCTTGATTGAGCTAGAAAATTAAAGGAAGAGCAACCCTGCTTTGTTTTTCATAGGGACCAATAGGGAAGCTAAATTAGGAAAACATGCAAGAACTTAGAACTCTGATGGCGAACCTATGGTACATGTGCCAGAAGTGGCACACAGAGTCAACTCTCCAAGCATGCGAGCCATCACCTGTTGCTCTTCCGGTTTCCGGCACACCCGCCAGCTGGTCTTCACGTGCACGAGAGCACCAGAAACCAGAAGAGCAGCCACCGGGTGTGCATGTGCACGCCAGGCAGCTGCTCTTCTGGTTTCCAGCATGCACATGGGCACTGGCCACCTGTTCTCCTGGTTTCTGGCGCGCATGCGTGCTAAAAGACCAGCTGGCCAGGTGCACATGAGTGCGCCAGAAACCTGAAGATCATCTTCATGGCATGTGCATACGCACCGGGCGGCTGCTCTTCCAGTTTCTAGTACGCACGTGTGCGTGCGTGCTCTCCACCGAGTGTCAAAAAGGTTTGTCAACACTGTCTTAGAAGATGTATTCTGTGTTATGGACAAATCCAGGAAGCTACCAAGAGCTGAACTCAACTCAGAGGCAATTTACTATATCACAAAGTGTAAGTGTAAGTGCTTGTTAACTAATACACCTAAAACATCATTTTGTAGTGTGCATTGCAAAGTTAACAGGTTTTGCTGGCACCTCTCAATAGCATAGCACTTTGTCGGCCCTCAAACATGCAGAAGTGACAGATCACTACAAGTAACCCAAATTAATTCTTAGTTTCCCTTTATCTTCCTGCCTATGTTTCTCTTCACTTGATCCTCCTCCTTTATTTGCTCTAATAGCTTTGTGTTAATAGAAGCAGCTTGTACAAGGAAGATAACCTGTGACAAGCAGAGGTTCCGGTGTTCTTTTCCAAATAGTAAATGTTTTCAGCTTTACTGACAAGTGCTTTTAAAATTATTTATTTTTAATTGTTGCATGGGTGGGTGGTTATTTCTCTGCATTCTAGAAGAGTTGCCTGCTACTACCGTAGTGTTTATGTAAGGGGCAAACCAGGCTGTTTTGAGAAAAAGCCAATTTACATTTGCAGTTTATTTCAAAGAGGGGGGAAAAAACCTGGGTAAAATTCTCAAGGGTGAAATGTGTTCATTCATATTTATTTAATGATGAGCATCTGTCAATGTTCTGTCTTTCATTGCACAAGCTAACTTCCTCTGTAAAGAAAATAAAGACCAACCCTTCATACCATGCACAGAATGCAGTAATAAGAAACAACCTTGCAAGTCAGCAAGTCAAATCAAATAATTAAAAATTAACACAGATCTGACAGTAGCTTACTTTCCAGATAGACAGCAGGACATAGAAATCATTGATCCAACTATCTCCTTCCTGTTCTTTAGTTTTGGCTGTAAAGGATGCTAACCAGAGAATCCATGTTATCTGTTAGAACCAGTGGTGGGTTTCAAAATTTTTTACTACTGGTTCTTTGGGTGTGGTTTGTAGGTGTGGCATGGCTTGGTGGGCGTGGCTTGGTGGGCGTGGCAGGATTAGGATACTGCAAAATCTCCATTCCACCCTACTCCAAGGGAAGGCTACTGCAAAATCCCATTTCCTCCCGATCAACTGGGACTCAGGAGGCAGAGAATAGATGGGGGCGGGGCCAGTCAGAGATGATATTTACCGGTTCTCCAAACTACTCAAAATTTTCGCTACTGGTTCTCCAGAACTGGTCAGAACCTGCTGAAACCCACCTCTGGTTAGAACCATCCTGAGGGACCTACAGTAGTGGCCAAAATTGTGGAAACTTTTTGGAAAAAGTGTATTTTTGAGGTTTGATGGCTAATAACACCACTTTTTGAGGGGGGGCAAGTTTCAAGATAATTATATTCCACTGCTGGAATGACCTGGAAATAGCCCAGACCTTCACCCAATTGAAAATTTATGGAGCCGACTAAAGAAACTTGTTAGTCAGAAGCGATCCAGCAATAAAACCCAGTGAATAGAAGCCGTCATTCAATCTTGGTTTCAGATTATAACAGCTGCAGAACTAAAAGACTTGGTTCACTCCATGGGAAGACATTGTAAGGCCATAATTCATGTTAAAGGTTACTCAACTATTAAATTCAAAATTTTAAATTCAAATTCAAATCTTTATTGTCAGTGCACAACATATGTGCAATGAGATTGATTGAGCTCCTCAGTGCACCCCAACACAATACAACTCACAGTAAAGACAAAAAATCCCTAATCCAGTAAATCATATTAACAAAACACCCAGTCCTATTGCACCAGTGTGAACATGTTACACATTGCACCAGCCCTGCAGTCCATCATACTACATAGTTATGATGTTATTTCTCATTCAGGAGCCTGACAGTCCATTTGTGCGGCTGGTTATACTTCTATATCTCCTTCCCGATGGTAGGGGGGTAAAAAAGTGATGACCAGGGTGAGACTCGTTGCTGAGAATTTTCCTCACTCTTCTAAGGCAGCGAGCTGTAGCGATCTCATCCAGTGGTATCAGGGGACAGCCCACAATGTTTTATGCTGTGCTCACCACCCTCTGTAATGTTTTTCTATCCACGGCTGTCAGACTGCCATGCCATACCGTGATGCAATAAGTGAGATGCTTTCTATTGTGGACCAGTAAAAGGAGGCCATCAATTGTTGTTCCACCCTGTCTTTATGCAAGACCCTGAAGAAATGGAGTCTCTGTTGGGCTTTCCTGACCACCTGGATTGTGTTGTTTTTCCAGGTGAGGTCTTCGCTGAGATGGACTCCCAAGAGGGAACTCTCTCTAAACAGCTCCCCTAAATATAAAGTGGGGCAGGTTCCTCTCTCTTCCTCCGGAAGGCCAATACCATCTCCTTGGTTTTGCTGATGTTCAGGTGCAGATTGTTTTTTAAGCACCATGTGGAAAGTTTTTGAACCTCCCCCCTGTACGCTGTTTTGTCTCTACCTGTAATAAGACAGTATGGTGGTGTCATCTACAAACTTAATGATCGCAATAGATGGGTCTGACGGTGATAAATTTTGTATATCTCATTTTTTCTACGTGTTTCACTTTTCTTCTTTATACTGTAACTGCTACTCTAATAGCAAATTCTTCATAAAAGTTATTGTATTACATACTTGATTAAATTATCTTTCCATTGATATATAATTTTATGGTACTACTTCAAAAAAAAATTGGTGTTATTAGCTAGTTTTAGAAAATACACTTTTCCGAAAAGGTTCCCTCAATTTTGGCCACTATTGTAGGTAGGTCAATGACTTGGGCCCAGCAACATGATTGTTGGCAATGTTCAGAGAGGCCAACAGGCAGAGATTAGGGTCATAAAAGATCATGCACTTGTTCTTCTTTCATGCTTCTTCATCTGCAGATATATTGCACTAATGATCTTTTATATCTAGGAGGATTTTTTTGTTGTTGTTTGTTTATTTGCTTTCATTCTTAATCAAGTGCCAAGTTTAGGTTTTCTTATCATAAGGTCATTCACATTTTTGTAAGCTGACGTTTACAGAATGACCCTCTGCAGCTGTCCACTGCTCCAGATAAAGTATGATTAAATTGTAATATCCACCACTAGGGGATGTGGTGGCTCAGTGGCTAAGACGCTGAGGTTGTCAATCGAAAGGTCGGCAGTTCAGCGGTTTGAATCCCTAGTACTGTGTAACGGGGTGATCTCTCATTACTTGTCCCAGCTTCTGCCAACCTAGCAGTTTGAAAGCACATAAAAAATGCAAGTAGAAAAATAGGGACCACCTTTGGTGGGAAGGTAACAGTGTTCCCTGCGCCTTTGGGATTTAGTTATGCCAGCCACATGACCACGGAGACATCTTCTGACAGCGCTGACTCTTCAGCTTTGAAATGGAGATGAGCAGTGGTGGGATTCAAGCAATTTAACAACCGGTTCTCTGCCCTAATGATTTCTTCCAACAACCAGTTTGCCAAACTGCTCAGAAAGTTAACAACCGGTTCTTCCAAAGTGGTGCAAACTGGCTGAATCCCACCACTGGAGATGAGCAACCACCCCCTAGAGTCGGGAACGACTAGCACATATGTGCGAGGGGAACCCTTTACCTTTATCTATCCACCACTATTAAGCACTCAATGCAAACTCTAAAAAAAATAGATGACAAAAGTGATTATTTCATTAAAAAATCTCATTATTATTAAGATTTATCATTGAGATTTCAATAATTATTTGAACAAGAGCAATTGCTCGAGAAATCTGTATGAGAAATCATTATCATTTTTGCCTGCTCTTTTGAACATCCCAAGTGAAGTTGCCTCCAACTCTCCTTACTTTCCATAAGAGCTTAAAGACCGGGCTTGGGGCTGCAATGGAGGGGGGTAGTTGATAGATTATCCACAGATCCCACCCCCTCCCCTTCTCATCATATTCCTTCCCTCATATTTTTAGCTAGGTTCATTTTTATAATATTGTATTTATATTATTAGGTTTTATACATTTATCTTTTAATATTGTACCCAGAGCGGTAAGATGGGTGGCTAATAAATTTTACAAATAAACAAATATATAAATAAATTATATTTCTGAGAAGAAATTCCCCAGTTGTACAGTTCCAGATTTGCTGAAATCAATGGTGATTACTATGGGGAATAAAATTCAGGCATTACTTCATTTGTTCTAACTCTGAGATTGAACGGCAGCCCAGTGGACATCGGTTATCATGCTTGAATATCATTATAGTTCACTAATAGTTGCAGTTCCATCATAGCATTGGCCGCACAGTTTTGATACAGACAGTCTATTAGTGTCAGTGGTTTTTAAATATAATGACAAACTAGGCACTGATCCATCTCCTACTTCCAAAAAGCATTCTTTTATTTTCATACTTAGGGGTTTGCCTCTATTGCAATCAATAGGTACACAGCAAACCACCCATCTAAGCTGATTTTTCTCACCAATATGTTAGGTTGTGTCCAGAATCTCAGAGAAAAAAATAAAAGTGTCTTCATATATTCTATGATTCAAGTTGAAAAGAAAGAATCATTCTTTCTATGTGTCCCGATTTAGATACTTGTTCCTTCATACTGAATATTTTGCTAGGACAGGACCATATTTTTCAAGAAGGTAAATGAGATCAGCTTTCAAGGGGAACCACCTAAGCACACATCAAGCTTCCTGTGATTTCTGACAAGCTGCTTAGACCAAGAAATCAGGGTGACATTGACAATTTTCAAACACTTCCTTTCTAAATTCTGTATCAGTCATGAAGTATTGAGGTAGGCATTGTAGCTTTGTGAATCACTAACTTGATTTTTAAGCGAGGTCAAATAATCACCCAACCACTCATTCTATCATCCGTGTGTGTGTGTGTGTGTGTGTGTGTGTGCATGTACATGAGCCAATCAATTTGTTCTAAGATTTCAGAATTTTCTTCTTGTTTGACATGCTTCTCACCTTTGATTGTTGCTGTATAATACAATTTTAGAAAGGTACCCTTAACACTGTCCTTTGGAAATGAATCAGTGGCTGACACAATCTGTAGAAAATAATGCAATACTTGTTATCACCATTCAGGGTTTACCAAAATGAGTTTTGCCTCTGGGAAGAAACACCTGTGAGGCCAGGCTGGCATTAGAACAGCTGTCAGGTAGTTCTCCTGACCATCTAAGAGGATGAGATACCTGCTCTGTTTCAGGCAGGAAGAGTATATTTACCTTATGTTTAAGGGGATCCTTGGGCTGTGGGGCAGGGGTGGGTTCTAATTTTTTTTACTACCGGTTCTGTGGGCATGGCTTATTTTGTGGGTGTGGCTTGATGCTCATGTGACAGTGGGTGTGGTTTGATGGTCATATGACTGGGTAGGCATGGCCAACTCAATGTCTCTCATGTCAAGGGGTACCTCGCCTGGCCCCTCCCCTCCCAGCCATTCCTTGTCACACCCAGCCTCAACGTATCTATAGTTCTGCAAAAATGTTGTTCACCTTTTTTCAACTTTATTATCTACATACTATAGATCAGGGGTCTCCAAACTTGGCCACTTTAAGACTTATGGACTTCAACTCCCAGAATTCCTCAGCCAGCTTTGCTGTCTTAAAGTCTTAAAGTGGCCAAGGTTAGAGACCTCTGCTATAGATGCACTTTCATGGACCACTGAAAGGAGGAAATGGCTCACATGCTTTGCCCAAGAGTGTGATAGGCAACAGTCTTTTAAGGGGCTGCTAGAAAGAAGGGGGGAGGGAAGTATTTTCCAAAGCACCAGAAGGCAAAACAAGAAGCAATGGATGGAAACTCAACAAAGAGAGAAGCAACCTAAAACTAAGGACAAACTTCCTGACAGTGTGAACCTATATAGGTTTCAGTCATAATTTCACATATAAAATAGCCATTCATGTAATACAACCTGCATATTGTCAAAACAATCATTAATATTATGGCTGATGTTTGACAGCAAGCCTAAAATCCCCATTCCCTCCCCAATCCGAGGAAGGTTACTTCAAAATCCCCATTTCCTCCCCACTCCACTAATCTGTTCTGGGAAGGAATCAAACTCCCCCCTCTTCATTTCCCAAATAAAATATCCCAGATAATTAAGGAATAATCAAGCTGCTAGCAAGGAACCTGCCTGGAATTCCACATTCCTGCCAGCTGCATAAAGGAAACTTTGTAAGCAGAGATCATAGAAAATGGAAGCCGGAAGTTTGGCTCCATTTACAAGCAGGCAGAAAACTCATTCAAGACAGGATACTTCACAATGGAAATCACCCAAATCTTTTTAGAAACAAAAAGCCCATGTTGCACAAACCCCAAAACTTCAAAAACATTGAACCATGTAAGAATTCCTCCTCTTATCCAGTTTGTTGTTCAGCTGACCCAGAAAGGAGCTTCTAGCCACTCTGTCAATTTAAAACGACAGTGTTCCCCCCCCCTTCTTCTTTGCCAAGTGATCTCCTGGCTGAGAAGCGAGCCAATCAGTTGGGAAGCTTCTTGGCTTCTCAATTTAAAGGGACGGTGTCTTGTTTTTTCCTCTTCTTGACAAGTGAGTCTTGATTTTTCCTTCTAGCCGATCAGCTGGGAGTCGGAGGCAGCAATAGATTGGGGGGGCCAGGCAGAATTTTTACTACCGGTTCTCCGAACTACTCAAATGTTTACTACGGTTCTTGTGAACTGGGAGAACCGTAGCAACCTACTGCTATGGGGATATCTTGAGAGGTCAGCATAAGTTGTGCTTCATTTTGTTCCTGAATAAAATTATTGCTTCTTCAACTTTCTACCTTCTCCTAACAATGTTTTGGCTGCTTTATCTTTCAAGTATCAGCTTCCATTTTTATGAATAAAACTAAACATAATCTATTAGAGATTCATATTTTGCATTGGATATAGCTGGCTCTCCTCAATTTTGATCTTTTAAAAACCACATTTCTGAAAAGTATAAGATTAATTG
>NW_026682550.1:0-43852 GCF_028640845.1 Ahaetulla prasina | reverse complement strand
CTTAGGGTAACATCAGATCTGACTACTACCAATTCTGGGATACTGCTTGGTCTAATTCCTCAGGAAAGCTCAGATCTGAAAATCAAACGTGATTTTAAGTTTCAGACCGTGGGGAACATGAATCTGTGTTTCCTTGCAAATCTGAGTTCTTGTGAAAAGTTAGGTTTTCTGGCTGAATTGAGTCCTAAGGCCAATTCTGGGATACTGATTGGTCTAACTTCAGGAAAGCTCAGATCTGAACATGAAATGTTTCTTTGTAAATCTGAGTTCTGTGTCAAAAGTGAATTTTTGGCTGAATTGAGTCTTACCGCCAATTCTGGGATACTGCTTGGTCTAACTTCAGGAAAGCTCAGATCTGAAAATCAAACGTGATTTGGGGTTTCAGACCCTAGGAACTTGAATATGTGTTTCCTTGCAAATCAGAGCTCTGTGTCAAAAGTGAATTTTTGGCTGAATTGAGTCCTAAGGCCAATTCTGGGATACTGATTGGTCTAACTCCTCAGGAAAGCTCAGCTCTGAAAATCAAACGTGATTTTAAGTTTCAGACCGTGGGGAACAAGAATATGTTTCTTTTGCAAATCAGAGCTCTGTGTCAAAAGTGAATTTTTGGCTGAATTGAGTCTTACCGCCAATTCTGGGATACACCTTGGTCATATTCTCAGGGAAAGCTCAGATCTGAAAATCAAACGTTATTTGAAGTTTCCAGACCGTGGGGAACAAGAATATATGTTTCCTTTGCAAATCTGAGTTCTTTGTGAAAAGTTAGGTTTTCTGGCTGAATTGAGTCCTTCCGCCATTTCAGAGAAATGGCTTGCTCTAACTTCTCAGGAAAAGCTCAGATCTGAAAATCAAACGTGATTTTAAGTTTCCAGACCGTGGGGAACAAGAATATATGTTTCCTTTGCAAATCTGAGTTCTTTGTGAAAAGTTAGGTTTTCTGGCTGAATTGAGTTTTTCAGCCATTTCAGGGATATAGCTTGCTGTAACTTCTCAGGGAAAGCTCAGATCTGAAAATCAAACGTGATTTTAAGTTTTCAGACCGTGGGGAACAAGAATATATCTTTCTTTTTCGAATCTGAGTTCTTTGTGAAAAGTTAGGTTTTCTGGCTGAATTGAGTTTTTCAGCCATTTCAGGGATATAGCTTGCTGTAGCTTCTCAGGGAAAGCTCAGATCTGAAAATCAAACATTATTTGAAGTTTCCAGACCGTGGGGAACTTGAATATGTGTTTGCTTTGTAAATCTGAGTTCTTTGTGAAAAGTTAGGTTTTCTGGCTGAATTGAGTTTTTCAGCCATTTCAGGGATATAGCTTGCTGTAACTTATCAGGGAATGCTCAGATCTGAAAATCAAAAGTGATTTTAAGTTTTCAGACCGTGGGGAACAAGAATATATGTTTCCTTTACAAATCTGAGTTCTTTGTGAAAAGTTAGGTTTTCTGGCTGAATTGAGTTCTTCTGCCAATTCAGAGAAATGGGTTTCTCTAACTTCTCAGGAAAAGCTCAGATCTGAAAATCAAGTGTGATTTGGGGTTTCCAGACCATGGGGTACAAGAATATATGTTTCCTTCGCAAATCTGAGTTCTTTGTGAAAAGTTAGGTTTTCTGGCTGAATTGAGTCCTTCCGACATTACAGAGAAATGACTTGCTCTAACTTCTCAGGAAAAGCTCAGATCTGAAAATCAAACGTTATTTGAAGTTTCCAAACCGTGGGGAACATGAATATGTGTTTCCTTTGTAAATCTGAGCTCTGTGTGAAAAGTTAGGTTTTCTGGCTGAATTGAGTTTTTCAGCCATTTCAGGGATATAGCTTGCTGTAACTTCTCAGGGAAAGCTCAGATCTGAAAATCAAACGTGATTTTAAGTTTCCAGACCATGGGGAACAAGAATATATGTTTCCTTTAAAAATATGAGTTCTTTTTAAAAAGTTAGGTTTTCTGGCTGAATTGAGTTTTTCAGCCATTTCAGGGATATAGCTTGCTGTAACTTCTCAGGGAAAGCTCAGATATGAATATCAAACGTTATTTGAAGTTTTCAAACCGTGGGGAATATGAATATGTGTTTCCTTTGTAAATCTGAGCTCTGTGTGAAAAGTCAGGTTTTCTGGCTGAATTGAGTTTTTCAGCCATTTCAGGGATATAGCTTGCTGTACATTCTCAGGGAAAGCTCAGATCTGAAAATCAAGTGTGATTTTAAGTTTTCAGACCGTGGGGAACATGAATATGTGTTTCCTTTGCAAATCTGAGTTCTTTGTGAAAAATTAGGGTTCCTGGCTGAATTGAGGTTTTCAGCCATTTGAGGGATAAAGCTTGCTGCAACTTCTCAGGGAAATCTCAGATCTGAAAATCAAACATGATTTGGGGTTTCCAGACCATGGGGAACAAGAATATATGTTTCCTTTGCAAATCTGAGTTCTTTGTGAAAAGTTAGGTTTTCTGGCTGAATTGAGTCCTTCCGCCATTTCAGAGAAATGGCTTGCTCTAACTTCTCAGGGAAAGCTCAGATCTGAAAATCAAACGTGATTTGGGGTTTCCAGACCGTGGGGAACAAGAATATATGTTTCCTTTGTAAATCTGAGTTCTTTGTGAAAAGTTAGGTTTTCTGGCTGAATTGAGTCCTTCCGCCATTTCAGAGAAATGGCTTGCTCTAACTTCTCAGGAAAAGCTCAGAAGTGAAAATCAAACGTTATTTGAAGTTTCCAGTCCGTGGGGAACATGAATATGTGTTTCCTTTGTAAATCTGTGTGAAAAGTTAGGTTTTCTGGCTGAATTGAGTTTTTCAGCCATTTCAGGGATATAGCTTGCTGTAACTTCTCAGGGAAAGCTCAGATCTGAAATTCAAACGTGATTTGGGGTTTCCAGACCGTGGGGAACAAGAATATATGTTTCCTTTGTAAATCTGAGTTCTTTGTGAAAAGTTAGGTTTTCTGGCTGAATTGAGTCCTTCCGCCATTTCAGAGAAATGGCTTGCTCTAACTTCTCAGGAAAAGCTCAGATCTGAAAATCAAACGTGATTTTAAGTTTCCAGACTGTGGGGAACTTGAATATATGTTTCCTTTGTAAATCTGAATTCTGTGTGAAAAGTTAGGTTTTCTGGCTGAATTGAGTTTTTCAGCCATTTCAGGGATATAGCTTGCTGTAACTTCTCAGGGAAAGCTCAGATCTGAAAATCAAACGTGATTTTAAGTTTCCAGACCGTGGGGAACAAGAATATATGTTTCCTTTGCAAATCTGAGTTCTTTGTGAAAAGTTAGGTTTTCTGGCTGAATTGAGTTTTTCAGCCATTTCAGGGATATAGCTTGCTGTAACTTCTCAGGAAAAGCTCAGATCTGAAAATCAAAGGTTATTTGAAGTTTCCAGACCGTGGGGAACTTGAATATATGTTTC
This sequence comes from Ahaetulla prasina, assembly GCF_028640845.1. Taxonomy (NCBI): domain Eukaryota; kingdom Metazoa; phylum Chordata; class Lepidosauria; order Squamata; family Colubridae; genus Ahaetulla; species Ahaetulla prasina. The sequence continues at coordinate 40,470 of NW_026682550.1, read as the reverse complement.
CTTTGTAAATCTGAATTCTGTGTGAAAAGTTAGGTTTTCTGGCTGAATTGAGTTTTTCAGCCATTTCAGGGATATAGCTTGCTGTAACTTCTCAGGGAAAGCTCAGATCTGAAAATCAAACGTGATTTTAAGTTTCCAGACCGTGGGGAACAAGAATATATGTTTCCTTTGCAAATCTGAGTTCTTTGTGAAAAGTTAGGTTTTCTGGCTGAATTGAGTCCTTCCGACATTACAGAGAAATGACTTGCTCTAACTTCTCAGGAAAAGCTCAGATCTGAAAATCAAACGTTATTTGAAGTTTCCAGACCGTGGGGAACTTGAATATGTGTTTGCTTTGTAAATCTGATTTCTTTGTGAAAAGTTAGGTTTTCTGGCTGAATTGAGTTTTTCAGCCATTTCAGGGATTTAGCTTGCTGTAGCTTCTCAGGGAAAGCTCAGATCTGAAAATCAAACATTATTTGAAGTTTCCAGACCGTGGGGAACTTGAATATGTGTTTGCTTTGTAAATCTGTGTGAAAAGTTATGTTTTCTGGCTGAATTGAGTTTTTCAGCCATTTCAGAGAAATGGCTTGCTCTACCTTCTCAGTAAAAGCTCAGATCTGAAAATCAAACGTGATTTTAAGTTTCCAGACCGTGGGGAACAAGAATATATGTTTCCTTTGCAAATCTGAGTTCTTTGTGAAAAGTTAGGTTTTCTGGCTGAATTGAGTTTTTCAGCCATTTCAGGGATATAGCTTGCTGTAACTTCTCAGGGAAAGCTCAGATCTGAAAATCAAACGTGATTTTAAGTTTCCAGACCGTGGGGAACAAGAATACATGTTTCCTTTGTAAATCTGAGCTCTGTGTGAAAAGTTAGGTTTTCTGGCTGAATTGAGTTTTTCAGCCATTTCAGGGATATAGCTTGCTGTAACTTCTCGGGGAAAGCTCAGATCTGAAAATCAAACGTGATTTTAAGTTTCCAGACCGTGGGGAACAAGAATATATGTTTCCTTTGCAAATCTGAGTTCTTTGTGAAAAGTTAGGTTTTCTGGCTGAATTGAGTTTTTCAGCCATTTCAGGGATATAGCTTGCTGTAACTTCTCAGGGAAAGCTCAGATCTGAAAATCAAACGTTATTTGAAGTTTCCAGACCGTGGGGAACATGAATATGTGTTTCCTTTGTAAATCTGTGTGAAAAGTTAGGTTTTCTGGCTGAATTGAGTTTTTCAGCCATTTCAGGATATAGCTTGCTGTAACTTCTCAGGGAAAGCTCAGATCTGAAAATCAAACGTTATTTGAAGTTTCCAGACCGTGGGGAACATGAATATGTGTTTCCTTTGTAAATCTGTGTGAAAAGTTAGGTTTTCTGGCTGAATTGAGTTTTTCAGCCATTTCAGGGATATAGCTTGCTGTAACTTCTCAGGGAAAGCTCAGATCTGAAAATCAAACGTGATTTTAAGTTTCCAGACCGTGGGGAACATGAATATGTGTTTCCTTTAAAAATATGAGTTCTTTTTAAAAAGTTAGGTTTTCTGGCTGAATTGAGTTTTTCAGCCATTTCAGGGATATAGCTTGCTGTAACTTCTCAGGGAAAGCTCAGATCTGAAAATCAAACGTGATTTTAAGTTTCCAGACCGTGGGGAACAAGAATATATGTTTCCTTTGCAAATCTGAGTTCTTTGTGAAAAGTTAGGTTTTCTGGCTGAATTGAGTTTTTCAGCCATTTCAGGGATATAGCTTGCTGTAACTTCTCAGGGAAAGCTCAGATCTGAAAATCAAGTGTGATTTGGGGTTTCCAGACCATGGGGAACAAGAATATATGTTTCCTTTGCAAATCTGAGTTCTTTGTGAAAAGTTAGGTTTTCTGGCTGAATTGAGTCCTTCCGCCATTTCAGAGAAATGGCTTGCTCTAACTTCTCAGGAAAAGCTCAGATCTGAAAATCAAACGTTATTTGAAGTTTCCAGACCGTGGGGAACATGAATATGTGTTTCCTTTGTAAATCTGAGCTCTGTGTGAAAAGTTAGGTTTTCTGGCTGAATTGAGTTTTTCAGCCATTTCAGGGATATAGCTTGCTGTAACTTCTCAGGGAAAGCTCAGATCTGAAAATCAAATATGATTTTAAGTTTCCAGACCGTGGGGAACATGAATATGTGTTTCCTTTAAAAATATGAGTTCTTTTTAAAAAGTTATGTTTTCTGGCTGAATTGAGTTTTTCAGCCATTTCAGAGAAATGGCTTGCTCTACCTTCTCAGTAAAAGCTCAGATCTGAAAATCAAACGTTATTTGAAGTTTCCAGACCGTGGGGAACATGAATATGTGTTTCCTTTGTAAATCTGAGCTCTGTGTGAAAAGTTAGGTTTTCTGGCTGAATTGAGTTTTTCAGCCATTTCAGGGATATAGCTTGCTGTAACTTCTCAGGGAAAGCTCAGATCTGAAAATCAAACGTGATTTTAAGTTTCCAGACCGTGGGGAACAAGAATATATGTTTCCTTTGCAAATCTGAGTTCTTTGTGAAAAGTTAGGTTTTCTGGCTGAATTGAGTCCTTCCGCCATTTCAGAGAAATGGCTTGCTCTAACTTCTCAGGAAAAGCTCAGATCTGAAAATCAAACGTTATTTGAAGTTTCCAGACCGTGGGGAACATGAATATGTGTTTCCTTTGTAAATCTGAGCTCTGTGTGAAAAGTTAGGTTTTCTGGCTGAATTGAGTTTTTCAGCCATTTCAGGGATATAGCTTGCTGTAACTTCTCAGGGAAAGCTCAGATCTGAAAATCAAACGTGATTTTAAGTTTCCAGACCGTGGGGAACAAGAATATATGTTTCCTTTGCAAATCTGAGTTCTTTGTGAAAAGTTAGCTTTTCTGGCCGAATTGAGTCCTTCCACCATTTCAGAAAAACGGCTTGCTCTAACTTCTCAGGAAAAGCTCAGAACTGAAAATCAAACGTGATTTGGGGTTTCCAGACCGTGGGGAACTTGAATATGTGTTTGCTTTGTAAATCTGAGTTCTTTGTGAAAAGTTAGGTTTTCTGGCTGAATTGAGTTCTTCTGCCATTTCAGAGAAATGGGTTTCTCTAACTTCTCAGGAAAAGCTCAGATCTGAAAATCAAGTGTGATTTGGGGTTTCCAGACCATGGGGAACAAGAATATATGTTTCCTTTTCAAATCTGAGTTCTTTGTGAAAAGTTAGGTTTTCTGGCTGAATTGAGTCCTACTTATTTTCTATGCTCAGAACTGAAAATCAAACGTGATTTGGGGTTTCCAGACCCTAGGGAACTTGAATATGTGTTTGGTTTGCAAATCTGAGTTCTTTGTGAAAAGTTAGCTTTTCTGATTGAATTGAGTCCTTCCGCCATTTCAGAAAAACGGCTTGCTCTAACTTCTCAGCAAAAGCTCAGAACTGAAAATCAATCGTGATTTGGGGTTTCCAGACCCTAGGGAAGATGAATATGTGTTTCCTTTGCAAATCTGAGTTCTTTGTGAAAAGTTAGCTTTTCTGGCCGAATTGAGTTCTTCCACCATTTCAGAAAAACGGCTTGCTCTAACTTCTCAGGAAAAGCTCAGAAGTGAAAATCAAACGTGATTTGGGGTTTCCACACACTAGGAAACATAAATATGTGTTTCCTTTTCAAATCTGAGTTCTTTGTGAAAAGTTAGCTTTTCTGATTGAATTGAGTCCTTCCGCCATTTCAGAAAAACGGCTTGCTCTAACTTCTCAGGAAAAGCTCAGAAGTGAAAATCAAACGTGATTTGGGGTTTCCAGACCCTAGGGAACTTGAGTTTGTCTTTGGTTTGCACATCTGAGTTCTTTCCAAAAAGTTAGGTTTTCTGGCTGAATTGAGTTTTTCCACCATTTCAGAGAAATGGCTTGCTCTAACTTCTCAGGAAAAGCTCAGAACTGAAAATCAAACGTGATTTGGGGTTTCCAGACCCTAGGGAACTTGAATATGTGTTTGGTTTGCAAATCTGAGTTCTTTCTGAAAAGTTAGCTTTTCTGGCTGAATTGAGTCCTTCCGCCATTTCAGAAAAACGGCTTGCTCTAACTTCTCAGAAAAAGCTCAGAACTGAAAATCAATCGTGATTTCGGGTTTCCAGACACTAGGGAAGATGAATATGTGTTTCCTTTGCAAATCTGAGTTCTTTCTGAAAAGTTAGCTTTTCTGATTGAATTGAGTCCTTCTTATTTTCTATGTCAGAACTGAAAATCAATCGTGATTTCGGGTTTCCAGACACTAGGGAAGATGAATATGTGTTTCCTTTGCAAATCTGAGTTCTTTCTGAAAAGTTAGCTTTTCTGATTGAATTGAGTCCTTCCGCCATTTCAGAAAAACGGCTTGCTCTAACTTCTCAGCAAAAGCTCAGAACTGAAAATCAATCGTGATTTGGGGTTTCCAGACACTAGGGAAGATGAATATGTGTTTCCTTTGCAAATCTGAGTTCTTTCTCAAAAGTTAGGTTTTCTGGCTGAATTGAGTCCTTCCACCATTTCAGAGATATAATTCTCTAACTTCTAAGGAAAAGCTCAGAACTGAAAATCAAGCGTGATTTGCGGTTTCCAGACTCTAGGGAACATGAATAGGCGTTTCCTTTGAAATCTTTGTGAAAAGTGAGGTTTTCTGGCTGAACTGAGTCCTTCCGCCATTTCAGAAAAACGGCTTGTTCTAACTTCTCAGGAAAAGCTCAGAACTGAAAATGAAGCGTGATTTGGGCTTTCCAGACTCTAGGGAACATGAATAGGCGTTTCCTTTTCAAATCTGAGTTCTTTGTGAAAAGTTAGGTTTTCTGGCTGAATTGAGTCCTTCCGCCATTTCAGAAAAACGGCTTGCTCTAACTTCTCAGGAAAAGCTCAGAATTGAAAATCAAGCTTGATTTGAGTTTTCCAGACCCTAGGGAACATCTGTATGTTTTTCTTTTTTAAATTTGAAAGTTAATTTTCTGGCTGAATTGAGTCCTTCCGCCATTTCAGCGATATAATTCTCTAACTTCTTATGAAAAGATCAATCTGAAAATTGTGATTTGGGTTTACAGACCGTGGGGAACAAGAATATATGTTTCCTTTGCAAATCTGAGTTCTTTGTGAAAAGGTAGGTTTTCTGGGTGAATTGAGTCCTTCCGCCATTTCAGAAAAACGGCTTGCTCTAACTTCTCAGGAAAAGCTCACATCTGAAAATCGAGTGTGATTTGGGGTTTCCAGACCTTAGGGAATATGAATCTGTGTTTCCTTTTCAAATCTGAGTTCTTGGTGAAAAGTTAGGTTTTCTGGCTGAACTGGGTCCTTCTGCCATTTCGGAGAAACGGATTGCTCTAACCTCTCAGGAATAGCTTACAACTGAAAATCAAGCGTGATTTGGGATTTGCAGACCCTAGGAAATATGAATGTGTTTCTTTGCCAAATCTGAGTTCTTTGTCCAAAGGTAGAAAAGCTATCTTTTGACACAGACCTCAGATTTGGAAAAGAAACACAGATTCATATTCCCTCAGGGTCTGGAAATCTGTCCTAGTGCCATTTCTGAGATATAGCTCAGTCTATTTCCTTAGGGAGAGCTCAGATCTGGAAATGAAATATGATTTGGGGTTTCCACACCCTGGGGAACATGAATAAAGGAAATAGTCATTGAACCTTTGTCATGGTCAGATCACTCACTTCTTCGTCTGGACTTTCTGACCGCCATTCACCACCGCAGGGAGACGGAGCCGACACGTTGGTTCCGTCCCAGGCGCCTGATGGACCCGGAGGGGTTCCGGACGGAGCTTGGGCCATTTCCTGAGGGTCTGGCACACGGCTCGGCTGAGGAACTTGTTGCGGCCTGGGAACGGGCCGCGGCGGGGGCCTTAGACCGGGTCGTGCCTTTGCGGCCTCTGACCCAGCGCAGGTCCCAACCAGCCCCTTGGTTCTCCGAGGAGCTGAGAGGGATGAAGCGCCGGAGAAGACGCCTAGAGAGTTCCTGGAGGTCTAGCCGTTCAGAAGCTGATCGGACACTAGTGAAGTCCTATACTAGGGCTTACCTAGTGGCAATGAGGGAAGCGAGGCGCACCACGCCTCCTCCTCATTGCATCGGCAGATAACCGCCCAGCCGCCTGTTTGGGTGACCCGCCCCTCCTACATCAGGGGAGCGGATGACCCGTGCAGGGACGTGCTGAGGAGTTTAACGGTTATCTATACGATAAAATCGTTCAACCGGGATGGTTTGGACCAAGATTGCGGTGATACGGGTGAGACGGCTGAGGCGGTCTTGGTGACATTGTATGGGATGAGTTTGACCCTGTCGCCCCGAGGACATGGACAGGTTGTTGGGGAGGCTAAATGCCACCACATGTTTACTGGACCCGTGCCCTCCTGGTTGGTGCTGGCCACGCAGGAGGTGACACGAGGCTGGCTCCAGGCGATTACGGCGCTTCTTTGGTGGAGGGAGTCTTTCCGGCCGCCTTGAAAGAGGCGGTGGTGAGGCCTCCTCAAGAAGCCTTCCTGGACCCGCTGTTTTAGGTAATTATCGTCGGTCTCCAACCCGCCCGCGGCGAAGGTTGTAGAGATATGGTGGCATATCAGTTTCCCTTGCACCTGGATGAAACTGTCTATCTAGACCGTTCCAGTCCGGTTTCCGACCCGGTTACAGCACGGAGACGGCTTTGGTCGCGTTGCAGGATGATCTCTGGAGGGCCAGGGATAGGGGTTGTTCCTCTGCCCTGGTCCTATTAGACCTCTCAGCGGCTTTCGATACCATCGACCATGGTATCCTGCTGCGCCGATTGGAGGATTGGGAGTGGAGGCACCGTTATCGGTGGTTCTCCTCCTATCTCTCCGACCGGTCGCAGTCGGTGTTGACAGGGGGCAGAGGTCGGCCCGAGGCGCCTCACTTGTGGGGTGCCGCAGGGTCGATTCTTCGCCTTCTGTTTAACATCTACATGAAGCCGCTGGGTGAGATCATCAGTGGTTTCGTGTGAAGTACCAGCTGTATGCGGATGACACCCAGCTGTGCTTTTCACACCGGACCACCCCAACGGTTATCAAGTGCTGTCCCGTGTCTGGAGGCCGACGGGTCTGGATGGGGAGAAACAGGCTCAAGCTCAATCCTCCAAGACGGAGTGGCTGTGGATGCCGGCATCCCGCACAGTCAGCTAAATCGCGGCTGACCATCGGTGGCGAGTCACTGGCCCCGATGGAGAGGGTGCGCAACTTAGGCATCCTCCTGGATGAACGGCTGTCTCTAGAAGATCATTTGACGGCCGTCTCCAGGAGAGCGTTCTACCAGGTTCGCCTGGTGCGCCAGTTGCGCCCCTTTCTGGACCGGGAGGCCCTATGCACGGGCACTTACGCCTCGTGACGCCTCGCCTGGATTACTGCAACGCCTCTACATGGGGCTCCCTTGAAGGGCATCCGGAGGCTACAGTTAGTCCAGAATGCGGCTGCGCGGGTGATAGATGGAGCCCCTCGTGGCTCCCGTATAACACCCATCCTGCGCAGGCTGCACTGGCTACCTGTGGCCTTCCGGGTGCGCTTCAAGGTTTTGGTGACCACCTTTAAAGCGCTCCATGGCATAGGGCCGGGTTATCTACGGGACCGCCTACTGCGACCAGATACCTCTCACCGTCCCGTGCGCCTCACAGGAGGGACTCCTCAGGGTGCCGTCAGCTAGGCAGTGTTGCGACGCCCAGGGAAGGCCTTTCTGTGGGGCTCCCGCCTCTGGAACGAGCTCCCCAGGACTCCGTCAACTTCCGGACCTTCGTACCTTCCGTCGCGAGCTCAAGACACATTTATTCATCTGTGCAGGACTGGCTTAGATTTTAAATTCTATAGGGGTTTTAATTGATTTTAATATTTATATTTCTATTTTTAATGATAGGGCATTGGAATAAGTTTTTTTAAAGATTATTTTAATTTTATGTATCGATGTTTTATATGCCTGTGAACCGCCCTGAGTCCTTTGGGAGATAGGGCGGTATATAAATTTAAATAATAAATAAATAAATAAATAAATAAATAAATATGCAAATTGAACTTTGTGAAAAAGGTTAGGTTTTCTGTCTGAATTGAGTCCTACTTATTTTCTATGATCAGGATCTGAAAATTAAGTCTGATTTGGTTTTACAGACCGTGGGGAACCTGAATCTGTGTTTCTTTTGCAAATCTGAGTTGTTTGTGAAAAGTGAGGTTTTCTGGCTGAATTCCTTCCGCCATTTCAGAAAAACGGCTTGCTCTAACTTCTCAGGAAAAGCTCAGAACTGAAAATCAAGCTTGATTTGAGATTTCCAGACATTGGGGAACATGTATATGTGTTTGTTTTGAAAATCTGAGCTCTGTATCAAAAGTTCGGTTTTCTGGCTGAATTGAGTCCTTCTGCCGTTTCAGAGATATAATTCTCTAACTTCTAAGGAAAAGCTCAGAACTGAAAATCAAGCGTGATTTGGGGTTTCCAGACTCTAGGGAACATGAATATGTGTTTCCTTTGAAATCTTTGTGAAAAGTTAGGTTTTCTGGCTGAATTGAGTCCTTCCACCATTTCAGAAAAACAGCTAGCTCTAACTTCTCAGGAAAAGCTCAGATCTGAAAATCAAGCGTGATTTCGGGTTTCTAGTCATTGGGGAACATGTATATGTGTTTGTTTTGCAGATCTGAGCTGTGTGTCAAAAGTTAGATGAAGCTGAAAACCTGAATTCAGTCCAACTCTCAATTCCAAGATTCAGCTCAGTCTGTTTTCTCAGGTAAAGCTCAGAACTGAAAATCAAGTGTGATTTGGGTTTTCCTGACCCTGGGGAACATGAATATGTGTTTCTTTTGGAAATATGAGCTCTGTGTGAAAACATGTTTTCTGGCTGAATTGAGTCCAACTCTCAATTCTAAGATACAGCTTGCTCTAACTCCTTAGGGAAAGCTCAGATCTGTAAATCAAGTTCGATTTGGGGTTTCCGGGGAACATGAATATCCATGTGGATATATATCGAAATATCTTATTCAATTAATCTTTTAATTAACCAATGGCTACAACATTCAATTTTCTTATTTCATGGAAATTTCCCAAATTTTTATTTTATCTAATAATCATTCATCCCAACATCCTAAATCAGCTTAATTCAATTATTTCTCTTAATAATGATCTTCTCAACTCTTTTCTAACCTATTTTTCCTTCTAACCATTGATAAAATAAATCCCATATCTTTTTTTTTTATTCAAAAAGTTTTATAGAAAATTTTTCCCCTTTCCCCACCTCCTCCCCTCCCTTCACAACCCCCCTCCCCCCCCTGACTTCCCGGAACGAGAACAAGGTATAGTTAAAAACATGCTAAAAATTTTTCGTCCCAACTTAATTATAACCCTACAAATCAATTCCTAACTTCTTCCAAAAACAAAAAATTATACATCATAATCATTCAAAAACAGTCTGATAACTCTTAGTCTGATATCTACTTTGAATATAGTCAATCCATTTTTTCCCTTCCTTTAAGTATCTTTCTTGCGTATTGTCTTTCAAAAAGGCTGATATCTTCGCCATCTCAGCCAAATTGGCACTTTCAATATCCATTCTTCTATTGTAGGTACTTCTTTTTTCTTCCAGTATTGTCCTATTAGTAATCTTGCTGCTATTCAATTTAAAATCAATTTAGTCTCAATTACTGTACAGTCCGTAATAATTCCCAACAAAAAAAATTGCGGCAGGAACTTTTTCTTTTTCAAAACATTTTGTAAAATCCACCAAATTTTTATCCAAAAGGCCTTTATATCCTTACAAGTCCACCAAATATGAAAATATGTAGCATCATCACAATTATATCTCCAACATTTTGCTTGCATATCTGGGTACATACACGATAATTTCTTAGGATCTAAGTGCCATCTATAAAACATTTTATAAAAATTTTCCCTCAGATTCTGTGCCTGCGTAAATTTAACATTTCTAACCCAAATTTTTTCCCAAGTTTCCAATAATATTGGCTCCTGAAAAATTTGTGCCCACTTTATCATACAGTCCTTTACCAAGTCCCTTTCAGAATCTATTTCAAGTAACACATTATACAATCTCTTTATATGCTCCTGAGACTGATTTCTAACTTGCTTTACCAAATTTCCCTCATTCTGCTCTATACCAATTTTCTGATCTTCCTTCCATCTAGCACGTAGTTGCTCATATTGAAACCAAGTATAATTTTTCCCTTCTTCTTTAACTGGACCTAACATCTCATCCTGTAAATTCCTATAATAACTAACTGTAAGCCCATCTGTACCAGGAGTTTTCCCCATTTTTAAATGTTTAATTACCAAAATAATTTCTTCAGAAGTTATAGGCCGATTCAGTTCATCCGTTTGTTCTAAACTTAAATTTTTAACCTTATATTCCTTCAAATAATTATCAATATCCCTGTTCAATATATTATCTTTAAGATATAAATTTGTATAATATTCTAAAAAAGCTTTTTTAATTTTATCCTGTTGGTATCTCTCTTTACCTTTATATTCTATTTTTTCTATAGTACGTTGTCTTTGTCTTTTCCTTAAGGTGTATGCTAACCACCTACCAGGTCTATTTGCATTACAAAAAGTATTATGTTTGGCATATTGTATATTTGTTGCCACCTGATCAGCTATTATCATAGTAAATTGATTCTGTAATAACTTTATTGCATCTTTAAGTTTTTGATCATGCGGGTTATGTATTAATAATTGTTGTTTCTTATAAATTTCCTCTTCTAGATACCTATGCTGTCTTTGTTGCTTATTTCTCTGTCTATTATTAATATATATTTACACCTCTCATAAAAACTTTACTGGCGTTCCAAACCATTTCTATCGATGTTTCATTATTCAAATTATGATCAAAAAATTCTTTCATCTGCTTTTTACATTGATTTACATTATCCTGATATCTAAACATATGCCTCTAAATCAATCCCATGTCCAAAATTCTTCCCCCAAGAAATTATTTAGTGAAAAGAATTCAGATGAGCTTCCCCCCCCCACTGACCCACAGACTGTGCTATGTAAATTGTCCAAGGGGCCAAGTTACTGAAGCTAAAACTTTTCTTGATGACCCCCAGAAAGCTGGATGCATTGTGTGCCTTCATCAACAAGAACGTAGCCTGGCATTTCATCCAACTGGCACAACCCAGAGTGGCTGCCCCCATCCTATTTAGGGAGAAAAAGGACAGGTCTCTTCATCTCTGCATTGACTATAGTGGTCTAAACACAGCGTGTGTGGAGAATTTGTACCTCCTTCCCCTGATGAACGACATGCTGGCTCATTTGGGGAAAGGAAAGATTTTTACCAAATTAAACTTTGCAAGAGGTGTAATACTATGTCAGCTTTAGAAAAGGTGATGAGTGGAAACTGCTTTCAACTGCCCACTCAGCTGTTTTCAATTCAAGGTGCTTCCCTTTGGGCTACAGGGAGCGCCTGCAGTATTCATGCAAATTGTAAATGAAGTGCTACATGAATATTTTTACAAAGTGGTGAGATGTATTTAGATGACATTTTAATCTATACAGAAATGAAAGTGAAGCATCGGAACTGGTTAGAATCATTCTAAAGAAATTCTTTCATACATATATCTTATATTGTCTTCTAACATTCCTTCTAACTAGTGGTAAAATAAATCCCATATTTTATAATATTGCTTATCTTTTTGAGCTCTAATTTCAAATGTCAATTTACTCCTCTGCACATTCCATACTTCCACCTCTCACAATACTAGACAACACAGTATCAACAGTAGAAACCTTTAAATTTCTAGGTTCTATCATGTCGCAATGGACAGCTAACATCAAAAGCATAATTAAAAAGGACAACAAAGAATGTTCTTTCTGCGCCAACTCAGTAAGTTCAAACTGCCCAAGGAACTGCTGATTCAGTTCTACAGAGAAATTATTGAGTCTGTCATTTGCACCTCTATAACTGTCTGGTTCGGTTCTGCAACACAACAAGAAAGACACAGACTTCAGAGGATAATTAGAACTGCAGAAAAAATAATTGCTACCAACCTGCCTTCCTTTGAGGACCTGTATACTGCACCAATCAAGAAGAGGGCCGTGAAAATATTTACAGATCCCTCACATCCTGGACATAAACTGTTTCAACTCCTACCCTCAAAACGATGCTATAGAGTACTGCAAACCAGAACAGCTAGACACAAGAACAGTTTTTTCCCGAAGGCCATCACTCTGCTAAACAAATAATTCCCTCAACACTGTCAAACTATTTACTAAATCTGCACTACTATTAATCTCATCGTTCCCATCACCAATCTCTTTCCACTTATGACTGTATGACTGTAACTTTGTTGCTGGTAACCCTTATGATTTATATTGATATATTGACCATCATTGTGTTGTAAATGTACCTTGATGAAGGTATCGTTTCTTTTATGTACACTGGGATGATATGCACCAAGGCAAACTTGTGTGTCCAATCACACTTGGCCAATAAAAAAATTCTATTCTATTCTATTCTATTCTATTCTATTCTATTCTATTCTATTCTATTCTATTCTATTCTATTCTATTCTAATAAATCAATAAAAGAAAATGAAATGCCAACTATGCACCAATTATGACCATCACTCCTGCCTGAAAATAAACAAATCAATAGACAATTTCTTTCAATCAGATCCTACATTTATCCATTTATGTCCATCGTCTTCCTTAAATTAGACTACCTAATTTCCATGTCTGACAGAGTCCATACCATGGAAACAACTATAGTCACAACAATCATTGACTCCATTCAGACAAGCTTAGAAAAAAGAATACAAACATGTTTAGAACCACATTTCACAAATCTTGAAAAAAAATTACAGCACAAAAAAATGGAAACTCAGATCAAAATCTTTTCCAAATCCAACAATCCAATCCAATCCAACAAACATTGCCTAATCCACAACTTAAACCACAAATATCTGCCAATCAACCAAACAATAGAATAGAATACAATAGTATGTAGCCATACTAGTAAAAGATACCATTGAGACTTCTGTCAAATGTCAAAATGCTATATTATTTGGATTAGAAATTATCAGTAATTCAGATATATCTAAAGTTCGTAGCATCATTAAAAATTACAGCACCCACCTTCTTCCCTGAAGACATAACCGAAGTCTCCAGAGATGGACCTGGATACAAAAACAGTGATGGCTCAGTGGCGCCTAAATTCTGTAGTGTCATCTGCATAAATGAGACCAGCAAACAAAAGTTCATTCATGCTATAAACATCCCCAGCCTCAATAAACTTAGAGCAAGGCCTGATTTATCATTTCTGCAATGGATTCGCTCACACAGAACTCAAACGACAAGACGAAGGTGAAACCTTTACATTGACTACCGTGCTGACTGCATAAAAAGAAAAACCTACAGTCAATTGACAAACATCCAATCCCCATCATTCAAAACATCCAGCCATCCATCGTACAAAACTTCCAATCATCCGTTGTACAGAACCTTCAACCAACCATCGTTCAACCAACCAACCTTCAACCATCCATCGTACAGAAATTTCAACCGCTCGTCGTATAGAACTTCCAACATCCCGTACAGAACTTCCAACCACCCGTCGTTCAGAACTGTCAACCCGTCGTACAGAACCTTCAACCAACCGTCGTTCAACAACCAACCTCCAACCATCCGTCGTACAGAAATTCCAACAACCCATCATAAAGTACAAAACCTCCAACCACCCGTCGTTCAGAACCTCCAACCAATTGTCACCCAAAACTGCACACCCCTTATTTCATCAACACCAACCACTGCAGATCTAAAATGCAAACTGATAAATGCAAGAAGCACTGTAAACAATTGCCTGAATTTCTCCTCTTGTTAAATACTGGTACATTTGACATTATATTTGTATGCAAAACATGGCTGAACTCATCCCTCCCTGACTCCATTATTTCAGACAATGAGTATCATGTTTTTCGGTCAGATCGTGAAACCTAACAGAAATCTAACAGACAACAAGTGGTCAAAATTGGCAATGCTTTATCAAATCCTGTTCCTGTCAAGAGTGGCGTTCCTATTAGAGGAACTACAAGAGCAAAGGGTGACAAGAGGAGCCCTTAAGCGTAAAGAAGAGCAACAGTCTCAAAGTAAAAGTCAGGATCCCATTATGGAAGCTGTGGGAGGAGCTAGACGGAAGATACCGGAGGAGGAGCTTCCGTTGTCTGCTTCAAAGCTTCAGGAGGCCAGTAATGGCAAATAGAATCTTGTCATGGAATGTTAATGGCTTGAATTCAGCTCAGAAAAGAAGGAAAATATTTCACTATTTGAAACAATTTAAAAATGATGTGATTTGTTTGCAAGAGACACATATAAAATTATCAGACCAAAAATATTTAATTAATTCAAAATTGGGTAACCATTTTGTTGCATCAGCTTTGGAAAAGAAGCATGGAATTGTTGTATATATCAGGAAGGATTTACCAGCTAAGCTAATTGAGGCAGATATTCAAGGAAGATTTATTGCTATTGAACTGGTGATAGATGCAAAAAAGACTTTGTTGATAGGTATTTACGCACCTAATCAGCAACAAGAAAAGTTTTACAAAATGTTACATGAGAGGTTGACCCTCTGGGATTATAGTTCGTTTATTTTATTAGGAGACTGGAATGGAGTAATTGATACAAGAAGGGATAAGAGAACCTCCTCCAAGAAGATACCTATACATGCAAAATTATCAAAATCCTTTTTTGAAATGATGGAAGACTTTGAGTTTAGAGATATATGGAGGTTACGGAATCCAGATGAGAGAAATTTTACTTTTTTTTCTGATAGGCATCAATCTTTTTCACGCATTGATTTTATTTTAATTTCTAATGACTTGCTTTCTAGGGTGAAGAAAACGAAGATATTTCCGAGGTGTTTAACTGACCATAGCCCAGTATGGATGGAATTATTACAAGGGAAAAAAGGTGGTAGAACATGGAGGTTGAATGAAAATCTGTTTAGATATGAGGATAATGTAACTTATTGTAAGAAACAGTTAAAAGAATTTTTTGATTTTAATATGTACAAAGGGACACCTATAGAAACTGTGTGGGAAGCGAGCAAAGCGTTTATTAGAGGGATATTGATTTATTTGGACAACAGGCAAAGGAATAATAAACAAAAGCAGCGTAGATATTTGGAAGAAGAAATTCAAAGGAAGCAACAGTTATTAATTCAAAACCCACAAGATCATAAACTTAAAGAGGCTATAAAAATATTACAGAGTCAATTTAATATGTTAATGGCAGACCAGGTGGCAACGAATATACAATATGCTAAACATAATACCTTTTGTAATGCAAATAAACCTGGGAGATGGTTGGCATATAATTTAAGGAAGAAACAGAAAGCACGTGTCATACAAAAAATAGAATATAAAGGTAAAGAGATATACCAACAGGATAAAATTAAAAAGGCATTCTCAGAATTTTATACTGCACTATATGCAAAAGACAAAATATTGGATAGGGACATTTATGATTATTTGAAAGATTATAAGGTGAATATTCTAACATTAGAACAGAGGGAGGAGCTGAACTGGCCGATAGCTACTGGAGAAATAGTGGAGGCAATTAAACAATTAAAAATGGGGAAAACCCCTGGTACAGATGGTCTTACAGCAACTTATTATAAAAAAACACAGGATGAAATATTAGGCCCACTTAAAGAATTATTTAATCAGATACAATTAGGAGTGGGAATACCCCCGTCATGGAAAACATCTTTTATTTCACTGATACCGAAAGAGGACCAAGACTGCTCTAAACCTGGTAACTATAGGCCGATTTCACTTTTAAATAATGATTATAAGATTTTTGTAAAAATAATAGCAAATAGATTAATGTTAGTTTTACAACAAAGAATTCATACTGATCAATCTGGTTTTATAAAAGGGAGGCAGATGAGGAATAATGTTAGACAGATTATTAATATATTGGAATATTTGGAAAAGAAGAATACTTCAGCGGCATTTATTTTTTTGGATGCAGAGAAAGCCTTTGATCGATTGCATTGGGATTTTTTATTTAAATTAATAGAGAAAATGCAATTTGGAGACTGTTTTATTAGAATAATTAAAGCGATTTATGGAGAGCAAACAGCACAGATTATAGTAAATGGTAGTTTGACAGAAGTTATTAAGATTGCGAAAGGAACAAGACAGGGATGTCCCTTATCACCATTATTGTTTGTTTTGACTCTGGAACCATTATTAGATAAAATACGAGAATTAATGAAAATAGAGGAATTAAGATTAGACAATATGAGTACAAAGTTAGAGCTTTTGCAGATGATGTAGTGGTTACGTTAATGAATCCTATAAATTCAAGTAGATTTTGTTGGAAGTAATTGATAAATATGGAAAGGTATCAGGATTTAAAATAAATCAGAATAAAACAAAAGTGATAATTAAAAATATGTCTATACAACAGAAACAAAAACTAGAGGAAATGACAGGATTTGAGGTAGTAAAAAGGTTAAATATTTAGGGTCTATATTAGCTCATCGAACAAGAAACTTTATAAGAATAATTATGACTTGCTATGGCAAAAAGTTCAGAATGATATGAGTGGTTGGAAGAAATTGCAGTTATCCCTATTGGGAAGGATTGCTATTAAAATGAATGTGTTACCTAGATTTTGTTTCTGTTCCAGATGATACCTATAACTAAAAAGGATAAAATTTGGAAGATTGGCAGATTGGGATTAATAAATTTATATGGCAGGGTAAAAGGCGAGGTTAAAATGAAAATAATACAGGATTCACGGAAAGAGGTGGTTTAAGAATGCCTAACTTTAAACTATATTATGAAGCAGTAACCCTTTCAGTAATAAGTGACTGGTTTAACTTAACAGAGGAAAGAATTTTGAATATAGAAGGTTATGACTTGTTATATGGATGGCATGCGATTTATTTTATGGAAAAAGTGGATAGGGCTTTTAAGAATCATGTGTTGAGAAGTGCTCTTTATGGTCTGGAATAAATATTCCTATAAATTAGATTACAAGATTCCTATATGGGCGAGCCCTAGACATGCAATAGAGAATATAAATATAGAACAGAAACAGGAAATGATTACATATAAAGAACTTTTGTATGCTGAAGGAGGTAGATTGCAATTAAAATCATTACAGGTATTAAATGAAGAAGGGAGGAATTATACTTGGTTTCAATATGGGCAAATAAATGCTAGATGGAAAGAAGATCAAAAAATTGGTATAATGCAAAGGGAGGAAAATTTAATAAAGCAAATTAGAAATCAGACCCAGGAGCATATAAAGAGATTGTATAATGTGTTGCTTGAAATAGATTCGGAAAAGGATTTGGTAAAGGATTGTATGATAAAATGGGCACAGAATATTCAGGAACCAATAATGTTGGAAACATGGGAGAAAATCTGGGTTAGAAATGTTAAGTTTACACAAGCACAGAATTTAAGGGAAAATTTTTATAAGATGTTTTATAGATGGCATTTAGATCCCAAAAAATTATCATGTATGTATCCTAATATCCAAGCGAAATGTTGGAGGTGTGATTGTGATGATGCTACATATTTTCATATTTGGTGGACTTGCAAGAAAATTAAGGTCTTTTGGATAAGAATTTGGTGGATTATTCAAAATGTACTGAAGAAGAAGATAAAGTTCCTGCCACAATTTTTCCTTTTGGGAATTATAATGGATTGTACAGGGATTGAGACTAAATTGATTTTGAACTTAATAACAGCAGCAAGACTGTTGATTGGACAATACTGGAAGAAAGAAGAGATACCTACAATAGAAGAATGGATATTGAAAGTTATTAACTTGGCTGAGATGGCTAAAATCTCAGCGTTGTTAAAAGACAATACGCAGGAAAGATATGTAATTGAATGGAAGAAATGGATTGATTATGTACAAAACAGATATCAGATTAAGAAATATCAGATTGCCTTTGAATAATTAGAAAGTTATTTTATGTAATGGGAGGGGTTGGGAGGCGAAAAGCTTTGGATGTGGTTATTTGGATTGGACTTTACCTTGTGATTGACCCGGAAGCCGGGGGTGGGGAGGAGGGGTGTTTTGTTTTGTTTTTTTGGGAGGGAGGGGGAAAAAAAGGGGGAAAAATGTTTTTGTTTTTTTAAAACTCTTTCAATAAAAAAAAGAGTGGCGTTCCTCAAGGCAGCGTCCTTGGACCAACACTCTTTATTCTATACATTAATGATCTTTGTGACCATATCTCAAGTAATTGTGTTCTCTTTGCTGACGATGTCAAACTATTTAACACCACAGACAACACTTCTATCATTCAAAACGACCTTGACCATCTAACCGCTTGGTCTAAAAATTGGCAGCTCCAAATTTCAACCAGCAAATGCTCAGTCTTACATATAGGAAAAAAGAACTCTAAAACTAAGTACATACTAGATGGACATTACCTTACAGACGACCCCCATCCCGTTAAAGACCTTGGAGTTTTCATGTCAAATGATCTAAGTGCCAAAGCCCACTGCAACTACATAGCAAAAAAAGCTCTAAGAGTTGTAAACCTAATTTTATGTAGCTTCTTTCCAAAACACCACACTACTAACCAGAGCATATAAAACATTTGCTAGACCAATTCTAGAATACAGCTCACCTGTTTGGAACCCTCACCACATCTCTGACATCAATACAATTGAGCGTGTCCAGAAATATTTTACAAGAAGAGTTCTCCATTCCTCTGAAAACAACAAAATACCTTATCCCACCAGACTTGAAATCCTAGGCTTAGAAAACTTGGAACTCCGTCGCCTTCGACAAGACCTAAGTTTAACTCACAGAATCATCTATTGTAATGTCCTTCCTGTCAAAGACTACTTCAGCTTTAATTGCAATAATACAAGGGCAACCAATAGATTTAAACTTAATGTAAACCGCTTTAATCTAGATTGCAGAAAATATGACTTCTGCAACAGAATCATCAGTGCTTGGAATACTTTACCTGACTCTGTGGTCTCTTCCCATAATCCTAATAGCTTTAACCAAAAACTTTCTACTATTGACCTCACCCCATTCCTAAGAGGACCATAAGGGGCGTGCATAAGCGCACAAACGTGCCTACCGTTCCTGTCCTATTGTTTTTCTTTTCTTCTTCCTTTATATGTTTATATGTGTATATACTACATAATCTTTTTGTATGATGTTGTGACAAATAAATAAATAAAATAAATAAATAAAACCTGCAGAGGAGATGGAGTAGCTATCTTTTACAAAAAGTCACTGAATCTAAAAAATATTCAAGTTGCACATAAGCTTGCTCTTCCTGAAACTATTGTATGCAAACTGTCCCTTAACATCACACTTCGCTTCTTGCTATGCTACAGAGCCCCTGACTACGACATCGCACATGCAAAAATGTTAACCACACTACAAATATGGGCCACCTCTCATCTTCCTGGTTGACTGCAATCTACCTCTTATTAGCTGGATAACAAATGAATGTACAATTGAACCCATCCACACTACCCTGTACCCTCTTACAAATCTAGGTCTTGATCAACTAGTAACTAACAATACAAGACACAACAACTGTCTTGACCTCATCTTCTGCAACAATGCAAACTCAATTTATGGACTACAAATAAAAGAACCCTTTTCAAACAGTGACCACAGCATGGTAGACTTTTGTCTCAATATGCACCCTTACAAAAATCGTCATAATAATGGTATTCCAAACTACAATTTCAAAAAAGCCAACTATGACCTTATAAACACCGACCTCTCATAACTTGACTGGCAAAATCTATTCTCAACCTATAACACTGCTGAAAACCACTATAAAGTTTTCCTACTTGAAGTCAATAGAGTCATTAAACTATACGTACCACAAACCACCACCAAAATCAGGAAAAACAAATTACCCATATCAATAAAAAAAGCTCCAATCCAAAAAAAATCCATTTGGCGAAGAAACAAAACTGGCTATGTAACCAACTTCAGAAACTGCTACAAAAATATATGCAACCAAATAAAAATTGAATGCACCAATTACCACACCAAACAAGAAGAACTTCTGCGCACAAAATCTAATTGTGGTTTTTATAATTTTGTGAACAACAAACTTAAAGACTCGAGATCCATCCCACCACTAAAAGGATCTAACGGCAAAGAATATAATGATGAATATAATGAATTAAAGCAAACCTCTTTAACACATTCTTTTTGGCTCAGTCTTTGTTAACAGTAATGGCTCATACCCATCATTCCCCAGTTGTACCAACAATGAGTACAATGACCTAACACAAATAGATTTCACAGAAGATAATGTTGAAAAGGCCCTTCGCAAACTGAAACCATCTCTATCTATTGGACCTGATGGTCTATGTGCATACTTCTTAAAAAAGCTTTCCACTAACTTAGCAGAACCCCTAAGCATAATCTTTGAAAAAGCTTTCACAACCAGCTCCCTTCCCAAACTTGGTTACTAGCCACGGTCATCCCTGTCTTCAAAAAAGGAGACCCCAGCCTAGTTGAAAATTACAGACCAATCTCTTTATGCTGCATCACCTGCAAAGTAATGGAATCAATCATCAACCAATCCATTATCCTCCACCTAGAAACAAACAACCTCTCTCTAATAAACAATTTGGTTTCAGAAAAAAATTATCTTGTAATTTACAACTTCTACACTGCAAAAACATATGGACTACAAATCTTGATCAGGGCAAAGCAATAGATGCAATTTACATAGACTTCTGTAAAGCTTTTGACTCTGTGGTACATGACAAACTTCTAAAACTAAAATCCTACGGCATCTCCAGACCCCTCCACAATTCCTGTCAAACAGACAACGTGGTCAAAATAGACAGTGCCCTATCAAATCCTGTTCCTGTCAATAGCATTCCCCAAGGCAGAGTTCTTGGACCAACACGCTTCATATTATACATCAATGATCTCTATGACCATATTATAAGCAATTGTGTTCTCTTCACTGATGATGTTAAACTATTTAACACTACCAACAATACAGCTACCCTTCAAAAAGACCTTGACTTTGTGTCGGAATGGTCAAAAACTTGGCAACTCCAAATCTCAACCAACAAATGAACTCCCGGTGTTGATGTTCCTGGGGTTTTTGTTACAGTTGTCTTTAATTGTTTTGCTGCCATCTCTTAAAATTTCTCTTTAACTTAATGTTACGTATAAATCTTCTAAGTCTTTTAAAGAAACAGTCTCAATGTCTCTTCTCATTACAATGTTTTAAAGAATCTCTAGCTGGTCTTCAGCAATAAACAGCAAACAGTGAGAATTGTAACACTTTCATTTTCAATTGCTTAGCTCATTAAAGAACAGCCGCCATTTTTGCTTTAAAGTCAACTCCAAAACTTAAAAAAAAAATAACAGGGAATTGATTTAATAACTTGCTTTTATAGTTAAAGCTCTCCTGTTTCTGTTCAGTCTGGTATTTTCTTCTTTAAGTTAAAATTGGTCCCGGCAGTTGGTCGTGGCAATTAGGTCTGCCGAAGCAGGAAAAAAGCCTCAGATCTGGAGTGCTTTGACGTTCTGAGGGGGCTTAACCCTTCGAGCCTCCTGGTGTCTTCCAGGAGTTCTAGTTTAGTTTAGTTTTATTTATATTTTTATACCGCCCTTCTCCTGAAGGACTCAGGGCGGTGTACAGCCAAATAATAAAACCACACAATATACACATTAAAACAAGAAACTTAAAACCAAGCATAATTACATAAATGGCCGAAATTTAAAACAGTCAATTTAAAACCCTAAAATTCATAAATAGCCCCAATAAAATTTGATAAAACTTTTAAGCCAGTCCCGCTTGAATAAATAAATGCGTTTTCAGCTCACGGCGAAAGGTCCGAAGATCAGGCAATTGGTGTAAACCAGGGGGAAGTTCGTTCCAAAGAGTAGCAGCTCCGACAGAGAAGGCCCTACCCCTGGGGGCCGCCAGCCGACATTGTTTGGCGGACAGCACCCTGAGTAGACCTTCTCTGTGTGAGCGTACGGGTCTGTGGGAGGCATAAGGTAACAGCAGGCGGTCCCGTAAGTACCTAGGCCCTAAGCCATGGAGCGCTTTAAAGGTGGTAACCAAAATCTTAAAGCGCACCCGAAAGACCACAGGAAGCCAGTGCAGGCTGCGCAGGAGTGGTGTTACATAGGAGCAACGTATGGCTCCCTCTATTACCCGCGCAGCTGCATTCTGAACTAGCTGAAGCCTCCAGGTGCACTTCAAGGGCAGCCCCATGTAGAGAGCATTGCAATAATCCAAACGAGAAGTGACAAGAGCGTGAGTGACCGTGCATAGGGCATCCCGGTCAAGGAAGGGGGTGCAACTGGCGGACCAAGCGTACTTGATAAAAGGCCCTCCTGGAGACGGCCGCCAGATGATCTTCAAACGACAGCCGTCCATCCAGGAGGACACCCAAGTTGCGCACTCTTTCCATTGGGGACAATAACTCGCCCCCAACAGTCAGCTGCGGTTGCATCTGACTGTACCAGGGTGCCGGCATCCACAGCCACTCCGTCTTGGAGGGATTGAGCTTGAGTCTGTTTCTCCCCATCCAGACCCGTATGGCTTCCAGGCACCGGGACAGCACTTCGACAGCTTCGTTGGGGTGGCCCGGGGTGGAGAAGTACAGCTGTGTATCATCAGCGTACAGATGGTAACTCACCCCAAAGCCACTGATGACCTCGCCCAGCGGTCACTGATGACCTCGCCCAGATGTTGAACAGGAGAGGCAAGAGAATCGACCCCTGAGGCACCCCACAAGTAAGGCGCCTCACGGTTGATCTCTGCCCCCCTGTCAACACCGTCTGCGACCGGTCAGAGAGATAGGTGGAGAACCACCGATAAACGGTGCCTCCCACTCCCAAACTCTCCAACCGGTGCAGCAAGATACCATGGTCGATGGTATCAAAAGCCACTGAGAGATCTAATAGGACCAGGGCAGAGGAACAACCCCTATCCCTAGCCCTCCAGAGGTCATCCACCAATGCGACCAAAGCTGTCTCCATACTATGGCCGGACTGGAACGGGTCTAGATAGACAGCTTCATCCAGGTACTGGTGAAGTTGCCATGCAACCACACTCTCTACAACCTTCGCCACAAAGCGAAGGTTGGAGACTGGACGATAGTTTCCCAAAATAGCTGGGTCCAGGGAAGGCTTCTTGAGGAGGGGTCTCACCACCGCCTCTTTCAAGGCAGTGGGGAAAATCCCTTCCAACAAAGAAGCATTTATAATTCCCCGGAGCCAGTCTCGTGTCACTTCCTGAGTGGCCAGCACCAACCAGGAAGGACATGGGTCCAGTAAACATGTAGTTGCATGTAACCTTCCCAGTAACCTGTCCACGTCCTCGAGAGCCACAAAATCAAACTCATCCTAAACAACCTCAACAAGATGCGTCTCCGTCATCTCACTTGGATCATCGCAAGTTTGGTCTAAACTATCCCGAAGCTGAATGATTTTATCGTATAGATAACCGTTAAACTCCTCAGCACGACCCTATAAGGGGTCATCCCGCCCCTCCTGATGAAGAAGGGAGCGGGTCACCCGAAACAGGGCGGCCGGGTGGTTATCTGCCGATGCAATGAGGGTGGAAATGTAAGAACGTTTCGCCTCCCTCAATGCCGCTAGGTAGGTCTTAGTAAAGGACCTCACTAGTGTCCAATCAGCCTCGGAATGGCTAGACATCCAGGTACTCTCTAGGCATCTTCTCCGGCATTTCATCTCCCTCAGCTCCTCGGAAAACCAAGGAGCCAATTGAGATCTATGCCGGGTCAGAGGCTGCAAAGGCACGACACAGTCCAAAGCCCCAGCCGTGGCCCGATCCCAGGCCGCAACTAGTTCTTCGGTCGTGCCATGGGCAAGATCCTCAGGGAATGGCCCGAGCTCCATCTGGAACCTCTCAGGGTCCATCAGGCGCCTGGGACGGAATCAATGCATTGGCTCCGTCTCCCTGCGGTGGTGAGTGGCGGTCCGAAAGCCCAGGTGAAGGAGAAAATGATCAGACCATGACACCGGTTCCGTCACTAAATCTCCTAATTCCAGATCATTAAACCACTGTCCAGAGATAAAAATCAGATCTAGTGTGCCTCCCCCAGTGTGTGTAGGGCCATCAGTTACTTGAATCAGGTCCAAGGCCGTCATGGAAGCCTGGAACTCCTGGACCACCGTTGATGACAAGCCGGCGGCAAGTTGAAATTCCCCATGACCAAAAGTCTGGGAATCTCAACCGCCACCCCGGCAAGCACCTCCAGCAGCTCAGGTAGGGCTGTAGTCATGCAGCAAGGAGCCAGGTACGTGATCAACAGACCCATCTGATTCCTATGGCCCCACTTCACAAGGAGGGATTCACAACCAGCTATCTGAGGCACAAGGGACTCCCTCGGACTGGACATACCCTCCCCGACGGGTTTCTCCCCCTACCCGTCACTACCCTCCTCCCCTTAAAAGCCCCTTTTTAAAAAAACCTATTAAAAAACCCCCAAAGATGATTCTTCGATGCATGCCTACCTCTGCTTCTTTCTCTGCTTTCTACTTCTTTCGCTCACCTCCTCTTCTTCACCTGAAGAGGGGGAATTTCGAACCACTGGGCAGCTGTCTTAGCGGTTCAACATGATCCAGAGGTTGGTGATCAAACAGATCACCTCCATTGCCAACGGAGCCAACCCGGTAATAATTGTTTTATTATTTATCAGGATAACAATTTGCTCCACATTTATTCTATTAGATTCAGAATAACACCAAACTTCCAAATGAGTCTCCCTGTGCACGTGGCCTCAAGAAAGAACAGTTTGTCCCTTCAACACCCTAGACACTGGGGAGAGGACTGTGGGGATCCATGAGAGAAATGCTAGGTGGGCTTCTGGCTGGCATCGTGGTGGGATTGGTCACAGAGAGCAGGTCTCCATGCTCCCGTGCCGAGTTCTGCCCATTGGTGGGCTGCAAAAGGCAAGGCAAAGCAAAGTGGGGTTCCCTGTGAGGATGCAGAGAGCCGCATCTCTCTTGCCTGGCCAGGGGCTTTCTTTTCTCTCTCAGCCATGATGAGGAGAAGAGGCAGACTAAATATGGCTGCCATGAAGCTGGAACAGCTGAGGAATCGCTAAAACTAGTGCTGGAGTGGAGTTAGTAAACGAAACTGGGTGAGAGGATTCCTTTTTACTCAAAATCTAATCCCAAAAGGAAAAATCCAAGAGAACTATTTGCTCAGAACTTGTTAAAGCAGCGAGTGAACATTTTGAGCAAAATGCTAGTTTGGAAAGAAAAGATCAAGGGAAGAAAAACAAAAAAAAATTTAAAAATACAGAAAATTGGATTTTTAAATTGGGAAGGCATTGTTTCAGGAAGGCATTTTAAAATGCTGGAACTATTTACTTAAAAAGTTAACCCTGCTTTTATAAATTGCATTAAAATCAAATTGGATTGAAACTGGTTAGTTTTGTAATAACATTGAAATTTAAGCTGCTGATGAAAGGAAATACAACATATATTTACAAGCCTGGCAAGATTTTGGATATGGAATAAATAATACTTATCTGGAGGACTGTGATGATATTTATTGAGTTATATGCATCTACTTAGAGATGGGAGCACCAGACCATCTTATTTGTCTCTTGAGAAACCTATATGCAGATCAAGAAGCAACAGTGAGAACTGGACATGCAACCATTAATTGGTTCAAAATTGGGAAAGGAATCCAGCCTTTTTAACTTATATGCAATTTAACTTCAATTGAAGAAAGTAGGGAAAATCACTAGGCTACTCAGGTATGAACTAAATCATATCCCTGATGAACAGTAGAGGTGACAAATAGATTTAAGGAATTAGATCTGATAGACAGAGTGTCTGAAGAACTATGGGCGGAGATTCACAACGTTGTACAAGAGGTAGCAACTAAAACCATCCCAAAGAAAAGGAAAGGCAAGAAAGCAAATTTTTTTATTTATTTTATTTATTTATTTATTTGATTTTTATACCGCCCTTCTCCCGAAGGACTCAGGGCGGTTGTACAGGCAAGATAAAACCAACAATACAAATATACAGGTTAAAATACCATTTTAAAAAAACTTATTTAAAATTAGCCTGAAGTTAAAAATTACCGTGAATTAAAGCCCCATTTAAAAATTAATAAAATTTCACTTTTAAAAATCCAATTTAAGCCAGCCCCGCGCAAATAAAAAGATGTGTCTTCAGTTCGCGACGGAATGTCCGAAGGTCAGGTATTTGACGTAAACCCGGGGGAAGCTCGTTCCAGAGTGTGGGAGCCCCCACAGAGAAGGCCCTTCCCCTGGGGGCCGCCAGCCGACATTGTTTGGCGGACGGCACCCTGAGAAGTCCCTCTCTATGGGAGCGTACGGGTCGGTGGGAGGCATGTGGTAACAGCAGGCGGTCCCGTAAGTACCCAGGTCCTAAGCCATGGAGCGCTTTAAAGGTCGTAACCAACACCTTAAAGTGCACTCGAAAGGCCACAAAATGGCTCTCTGAGGAAGCTTTGCAAATAGCTGAGGAAAGAAAGGAAGCAAAAGGCAAGGGAGAAAGAGAAAGATACACCCAGTTGAATGCAGAATTCCAGAGAATAGCTAGAAGAGATAAGAATACATTCTTAAGTGAACAGTGCAAAGAAATAGAAGAAAACAATAGAATAGGACCAGAGATCTCTTCAAGAAAATTGGAGCTATGAAGAGAAAGTTTCATACAAAGATGGGCATGATAAAGGACCAAAATGGCAGGGACCTAACAGAGGCAGAAAAGATTAGGAAGAGGTGGTAAAATTTCACAGAACTATACAAGAACAAGCTTAACATCCCTGATAACCATGATGGGATAGTCACTGACCTCGAACCAGACATCCTAGAATGTGAAGTCAAATGGGCCTGAGGATATCTGAGCAACAACAAAGCTAGTGGAGGTGACAGTATTCCAGCTGAGCTATTCAAAATCTTAAAAGATGATGCAGTAAAAGTGCTACACTCAATTTGCCAGCAAATTTGGAAAACTCAAGGGTGGCCACAGGATTGGAAAAGGTCAGTTTACATTCCGATTCCAAAGAAAGGCAATGCCAAAGAATGCTCAAGGAATGCTCAAACCATTGCACTCATTTCACATGCTAGTAAATAGAATAGAATTTTTGGACACACAAGGAATTTGTCTTGGTGCATATGCTCTCAGTGTACATAAAAGAAGAGATACAACATTTATTACAATAAAGTTATGCTTAACTAGGCTCCAGCAGTATGTGGATTGAGAACTACCAGAAGTACAGGCAGGATTTCAAAGAGGCACAGGAACTAGAGGTCAAATTGCCAACATACGCTGGATCATGGAGAAAGCTAGGGAGTTCTAGAAAAACATCTACTTCTGCTTCACTGACTATGCTAAAGCCTTTGATTGTGTAGAACACAACAAATTGTGACAAGTTCTTAAAGAGATGGCAGTACCAGACCATCTTATTTGTCTCCTTGAGAAGCCTATATGTGGGTCAAAAAACAACAGTGAGAACTGGACATGGAACCACTGGCTGGTTCAAAATTGGGAAAGGAGTCCGGCAAGGCTGTATACTGTTGCCCTGCCTATTTATATGCAGAGCACATCATGAGAAAGGCAGTCTAGATGAATCAAAAGTTGGAATTAAGATTGCCAGGAGAAATATCAACAACCAGATATTTAGATCATACCACTCTAATGGCAGAAAGTGAAGAGGAACTAAAGAGCCTCTTGATGAGGGTAAAGGAGTGCAAAAGTTGGCTTGAAACTCAACATTAAGAAAACTAAGATCATGGCATTCGGCCCTCTCAATTCCTGGCAAATAGATGGGGAAGAAATGAAGGTAGTGACAGATTTTATTTTCCTGGGCTCCAAGCTGCAGATGGCGACTGCAGCCAAGAAATTAAAAGACACTTGCTCCTGGGAAGGAAAGCTATGGCAAATCTAGATAGTTTACTAAAAAGCAGAAACATCACCCTGCAACCAAGTGTGTGTTGTGGTTTTCCCAGTTGCAATGTATGGCTGTGAAAATTGGACCATAAGAAAGGCTGAGCACAAAAGAATTGAAGCCTTTGAAGTGCTGGAGAAGACTCCTGTGACTCCCTTTCGATCAAACCAGTCAGTCCTAGAGGAGATCAACCCTGACTGCTCTTTAGAAGGCCAGATCCTGAAGATGAAACTGAAATACTTTGGCCACTTAATGAGAAGGACTCACTGGAGAAGAGCCAGTGAGAGCAAAAAAAAAGAAGGCGATGGCAGAGAATGAGGTGGCTGGATAGAATCACTGAAGCAGTAGGCATGAGCTTAAATGGACTCCAGAGGATGGTAGAGGACAGGAAGGTCTGGAGGAACGTTGTCCATGGGGTCACGATGGGTTGGACATGACTTCACAAATAACAACAACAAATGCATCTACTTTATGATTATTGGAGAGTTATGATTATTGGAGATTATTGGAGGAAGATGTTCCCCAGATAGCTTCCCCAGGGGGGAAGAACCTACTCACTACTGTGTTGTCTGTGTTGTGATCCATGACATCATATCCCCCTCCCAGTCGATGGCCCAAGCCACTACCCGTGGCCAAGCCAAATGTTGAGACACAACCGAGGGAGACCAAATGACAAAAACCCTGAAAGCAGCACTGCCAGCAGATCTGTGGTTTAATGACAACAAAGATGCCCTGATCCTCAAAGAAATGACTGGCATGGGGAAGCTGTATGTCCCCACCAGTTTGAGACTTCAAATCCTTCAGCATAGCCATGATTCTAAACTAGCTGGATATTTTGGCTACTTAAGACTCTGTGCCTAACCAGGAGACAGTTCTGGTGGCCAAAGATGAAAAAAGATGTGCAGGACTATATAAAAATCTGTGACAAAAAGACCCAGAAAGACTCCTGGGTTTCTCCAGCAAGTGGCAGACTCGAACCAGCCCTGGGAGAAAATTGCCATGGATTTCATAGTTGAGCTCCCAGAGAGAGCTCAAGAATATAGTCATTTGGATTGATTGACCTATTTTCAAAGCAAGCTCACTTCATTACCTGTTCAGGGTTGCCCTCGGCCAATAAGCTACCTACAATATTCATAAAGCAAATCTATAGGGTGCCCCGCAGGATCATTTCTGATAGAGGGGTCCAATTTACGGTGAAACTTTAGAGGGAGTTCCTGAGGGCTATTAGGGTTCACACAGGGGCTTAGCTCAGCTTTTCATCCAAGTGCGAATGGTGAGGAAAAATGAGCGAATGCCATGGTGGAGCAGTACTTGAGATGTTATGTTGATTACCAGCAACTGAATTGAGCAGACGTTGCCTTTTGCAGAAGTAGCTTATAACAATGCAGTGCACTACTGGCCTACCTCCCTTCCAAGTCACCTGCAGTGTGGAATTCGTACCTATGCCTGAATTACCCCGAGAGCTGCCATGATCCATGTCTTTGAATGAGTGGATAGATTCTTTAAAGCAGGGGTGAAAAAAATACAAAGTGAGCTTTGGTAGAAGTGGTGAAAACCTATAAAACGCAAGCTGACAAACGCCGGTCCCCCCAATCCCCCTTCTGAGTTGGTAGCAAAGTGTACTTGTCAACAAAGTATCTAAAACTGAAGTTGCCAAGTAAAAAGGTGGGTCCGAAGTTCATAGGGCGGTTCCTGATAATGAAAGTAATAAATCCTGTAACTGTTCAGCTTAACCTCCCATGCCTGTTAGGAAAAATGCATCCAGGTTTTCACAGCAGCCTGTTAAAGCTGGCGGTAGGGTCCCTGCTAAGGCCGGTGGACCGGGCAGTAGTACAGGGAGAGACCCATTATGAAGTGAAAAGGATTTTAGATTCCCACTTACATCAGGGGCGCTTACAATACTTAGTTTACTGGAAGGAATATCCCTTATCAGAGGCTATCTGGGTCAAGAGTTGGAATGTAAAGGCTGGTTAAAACATTCATGACAAATATCCTCAGAAGCCCATGGAGCCACCTGGGGGTGGTGGTGGTGGGGTGGCTGAAATTGGTGTAGATTAACTTTCCTCAATTTTCTCTCTCGCAGGCAGCCTGTCAACCCTGAAGCCATTTTGGAGCATCTTCAGGGCTGCCACAGCAAGACTGGTTGGAGCTGTGGGAATGGGAGGGGGGAATAAAGATAGCTGTGGAATTGTAGCCAAAATAAAATTCTTACTCCTGGGAACCAAAGGCGTTCCCACCAGGTTCAGAGGAGGCATGGAATAAATCAACTGGAGTTGGGACTGTGACCTGGTTGGACCATGTGATGGACGTGGACTGAGGGGGAAGAACTTTGATTTTTAATTTGCATGGGGGAAAACCTTGGGACCTTCAGAGTTGGGTTTTCACCAGGTGTGCCAATATGGTATGCCTAATAAATCTTTGAGGACTTTGAGGAGCACCTTAGCCTTGAAGTTTTGATTGCATTGGGTCTGTTATTTGGAACCCTGAATCCATGCATCCCGAGATAGTTCTTCAGAGTTCAGAGGAAGAGAAAGTCATGTCAGGGAGGGAGTTGGTCAAATATGAGAGGGATTTGGCTAAAGTGAAGCCGCAGCAGGAAAGCCTCGAGGGACTTTCCCCTCCTTTGCTAAACCAGGCGGCGGGGGTGTGTGTGTGTCAGCACGTGATGCATCTGGCCTGTGGGCTGCAAGTTTGACACCCCTGACCTACACCATCCTAAAATCTTACGACCCAGTCCCAAAGTTAGGGTTGTTGCAGCACCATGGTCATCATTCGTGACAATGAATGTGTTGCAACATTTACCCTGTGCTGCAACATTCACCCTGCCTATTCCTCCACACACACCCCACTGGCCAGATCTTCAAAGCCTGTGGAGACTCACCTTGCTGAGATTTATGCTGATATTTCTTTACCTGCTTCGTTGCTTCAGCTCTCTGGTGTATTCACAGAGAACAGAGGCCTATGTGAAGTCAGTAGTGCAAGCTTTCATGCTACTGAGCTCACATTATTTTAGGCCTCTTGTTGTGACCCAAGCCCAACTAGGTAGTAGGAAACTTAGTGTAAAAACAAAAAAACTTTATAAAAGTTTTTATAAAAAACTTTATAAAAGCTGAGAATTAACTCATTCTCAGCATAGTTCAACTAAACTAAAGCAAATTCCTCCCAACACAATTCCTCAGTCCTATCACCAACCTTGATCCAATTAGGCAAACTGCCAAAGCCCTTTCTTGGCAAAAGTTCAGAAGACACTGATACAAAACAAATGCAACAAGATGGTGTAGATCAATGTTGTTTTCCGGCAAAGAGTCCAGATGCTGTTGCTGGTCTTTTAAGCCTTATGGGAGAGGCCAATCATCTCTTGGTCCTACTCCCAAGTCGTACTCTTTGCTTGAGCTGCTCTTGCCTTCTGGCAGCTCTTCTCATGCGTGCATTAGGAACAGGCTCTTCCTGTTCCTCTGCCTCTCTTTGTCAGCCTCTGGAGGCTTTGGAGTCATTCCCCAATGGCCCTGGCCCCACCTTGCCTCCAACGCAGAGCCCTCATCCGGGCCTTCCCCAGCCTCCAGGATTGGGCCATGTTCTTCCTCAGCCTCATCACTGTCTGACTGTTGCCAGCTCCGCAGGCTGCTGGTGGACCACAACACCTCTGCAAATTGAGACCTGGATGAGATCGGTGGCAAAAAGCTTTGCAAACAGAGGGAAGGCTTTGATACTTCTGGTCGTCCCTCCATTTGCTGTTTTCTTGCAAAAGCCTGCAGGGAGATCGTGTCCCTGTAGGCTTCAGCAACCCTTTGCAAAAAGCCTTTGTCAGCACAAACAAAGCTTGGGAGGGATGTGCTGCCCCCTCCCCCAAGCTCCATTCTTGCCAGCAATGGCTTTTTGCGAAGATGGCCGGAGCTTACAGGGATGCAATCTCCCTGCGGGCTTGGTAAACCTTTTGCAAAAAGCCTTTGCTGGCAAGACCAGAGCCTGGGAGTGGCCGGCACATCCCTTCCAAGCTCTGTTTGTGCTGGCAAACTTTTCACAATGGCTTGCTGAAGTCTTACAAGGTAATGGGACTCTTTTAGGCAGCAGATTTTGCTGCCTAAAAGTGTCCCATTGGCTTCCAAACACATTGTGAGTCTGGAAGCTTTTGAGCATCGTTGTTAAGTTCGGGCAATGAAGAGGCAGGAGACGGTACAAGTGACAACAGCTCTTTGGTTTATTGTGATCCCAGCAAACAGCAACAGGCAAAACCCCTCTTTAAATACTATTTTGGCTGAGGCTTCAACCAATCAGCAACGTGCTTGTTCCCACCCAAACTTCTCTCCTAAAGTTTAAATACATTACACTCCTTCCCTCCCAGAATGCACTGTACCAATATTTACATAGAATTTGCATGTTATTTTTCCACGTAGTCACGCAGGTAGACAGGGCGTCTCCTAACTCTTTCTGACCTGCGCAATTCATTCCCTGGGAATGAGTTGAGCTGGTCGGAGGGACTGTTTGTTCCATCTGGCCCTGGATTATTGGCAGAGTCGTCCCTGCTATCTTCAGGAGGAGCCGGTTGGCGTCGCTGAACTTCTTCGAACTCAGATAAGTCCTCCGCTCGCCTCGGGTTTGAGTTAGCTGTTGGTTCAAATATTGGGTAGTCAGGGTCTGGCTGTTTGGTTTCTTGATTGTTTGGTGCTCTTTTTCTTAATTGATCTATGTGGCGTCTCCACACTCGGCCATCCCCCATGTCCACTACATATGATTTCGGCCCAGTTATTCCTATAATTGTTTCTTTTAACCACGCTGGGCCTTCACTATAGTTATGTGCCCATACGGGGTCACCTGTTGTCATTTCCCTGGTTTTTTCCCTTATACCTTGGTACCCATCATGAGTTTATGTTGGGTTTAATCGATCTAAGGAGCACCTGAGTTTCCTACCCATCAATAATTCTGATGGGCTGCGGCCGGTTGTCACACAAGGGGTTCTATGTTGGACTGCCAAGAAGGTGTCAATTTTGGTTTGCCAATCTCCTGGACTTCTGGATAGCGCTTCCTTGGCGCTCTGAACAAAACGTTCTGCAAGTCTGTTCGTCGCCGGGTGGAAAGGCATGTTGGATGCCCTCTTCCGCTAAGTACCCCTCAAACTGGGTTGCCGTGAATTGTGGGCCATTGTTGGATACTAATGTATCGGGCAGCCTGTGTGTTACAAATAGATGCCTCAGGACTGTGATGACTGCTTCAGCTGTTGTGGTTTTCATAGGTATGATTTCTAACCATTTCGAGTAGGCATCTACCACAATTAAAAAGGTCTGCCCATGGAATGGCCCGGCAAAATCTATGTGAATCCTGGACCATGGGCCCTGGGGTTTCTCCCACTCTGATCTGTTCGGTAACCTATGGCTGAGAACAGCCCCTACCCCGTAGGGTGATGCATGACAAACTAATACCAGTGGCAACGTCCCATTGTACTGGATGAGGAGACTATCGCTGGACAAGAGGTTCTTAACACCTTCAAATGCCCTAGCCTCAACCCTGCCCCACGTCCAGGCAGCTTTGTTCGCTAGCAGTTTATGGAGCGGTTCGGCTACTGTTGCCTTATTCTTTAAGAATACCGCATAGAAATTTACAAGCCCTAAAAATGCTTGTAATTCCGTCTTGTTTTTTGGAGCCGGAGCCTTTCTAATGGCTCGCACTTTGCTCTCGGTGGGGTGGATGCCCTCTCTGTCTATCCGGTATCCCAGGAAATCTACAGATTCAACCCCTATTTGGCATTTGTTGAGCTTAATCTTAAGCCCAGCAGACCTGAAAATGCCCAGTACCTTCCTCAGTTTGACCCTTAACTCTTCTAAGTTCTCCGCTGATACCAGCACATCGTCGAAATATGGAACTACTCCTAGTAGACCTTGTAATAGGCGTTCCATTAGGTTTTGGAATAACCCGAGTGCTACACTAACTCTGAACTGAAGTCGAGTGCATTTGAAGGTGCCTCGATGCGTGACAATCATCTGCGCCTCGGCTGTGCCATTGTCTACTGGTAATTGTTGGTAGGCTTGAGCCAAATCGAGTTTGGGGAAAACCTGCCCTTGTCCTAATGAGTGCAATAAGTGTTGCACTATGGGAATGGGGTATGCACTCTTTTGCAATGCTTTGTTAAGTGTTGCCTTATAGTCAGCGCAAATCCGGACTGATCCATCCAGTTTGACTGGGGTCACTATGGGTGTCTCCCATTTTGCATGGTCGACGGGGACTAATATTCCCTGGCTTACTAGTTTGTCTAGTTCCCTGTCAATTTTGGGCTTTAGGGCGAACGGGACCCTCCTAGCCTTTAACCTAATGGGGGCAACTTGGGGGTCCAAATTGAACGAAATAGGGGTCCCCACGTACTTGCCCAGGCAGTCTTGGAAGACGTCCTCGAACTCCTTCAGCAATTCATCCTTTAGGTTGACTCCATTACTGTAAACCCCGGTCACTCCCATGCCCAAGGCTCGGAACCAGTCCAGCCCTAGCAAACTCGGTAGGGCTCCATCTACGATGGTGATCGGCAGGGTTTTCTTGAATTGTCCATACTTCACTCTGACGGACGTAACTCCTCGAACAGGGATCCGGTTTCCCTGGTAGTCTTGCACTCTCAGCTTTTGGGTCTGCAGCTGGCGTTTCGCAATGTCTGGCAGGTCCCTCACGATGGTGTCCCAAGACATAATCGTGATTGATGAGCCGGTGTCCACCTCCATTTTGCACGGCACTCCTTCAATGTATGTCTTGGTAAATATATTCTTTTCTAGTCGTGTTGATGCGTGGTCCACTCTTACAGTGGTCTGATTCAACTTCGCGCCCTTTTTGAATGGACCAATCCCTGGCCGCTTCGTTGCTCCGGCGCTCTGATTGGTCGGTTTGAATTTTTGGCGGGAAGGTTGAGAGGCTCGGCAGGCCTGAGCTATATGTCCTTTCTTTTCACACCGCCGACAAATTGCGTCTTTGAACCTGCAATTTTGTCGTTGGTGTTGGCCCCCGCAACTCACACATTCGTCCCGGTTGCCTCTCTCCGACCTCCCGGTGTGGAAAACCTCTTCCTCTTCCTCACCGTCTGATTCGGCCTGGACTTCCCCGCTGTGGACCGGCGTTGTTTTCGCCCCAGCGCTCGGTGTGTTCAGCTTTTGTAAGGTTTCCGCCGCTTTGGTGGACATCTCGTGTGCCCTGGCCTCATCCAAGGCTATCGCAAGGGTTAGGTTACTTTTGGACAACAACCGCCTCTGTAGTCGGATGTCCCTGACCCCACAAATGAGTTGTTCGAGTTAGGAGTCCTCCAAATCTCTGTACTCACAGTGGTTTGCAGCTTTCCTTAATGCGGCCATGTACACGCTTATCGATTCGCCCACTCGCTGTACCCTTTGCCTCAACTCGAACCGTTGAGCAAACTTTGATGGCACTGGCGCATAGTGTGCTCGCAGTGTCGTTTGCAGCATTTGCCATGGTACCGATTGTACCGGTGTTGGTTCCGACAGCGACTCAGCGGTATCGAAGACTTCTGGTCCACAGTGGCTCAGGAAGTACGCGCGTTTCCGATTATCCGAGACTCCTTGCAGTTCATTCGCTTTGAGGAAACACTCGAAACGAGCCATGTACGACCCTCATTTCTCCTTGGCTGGGTCAAATGGCGCTGGCGACGTATAGCTAGACATCGCTATGTATCCGCTCTCGATACTGGCTGGGTTTGAGAATTCTTTACTCCTTCAGCTCTTTTCCTATCTCACTGCCTCAACATCCCATCCTCGTCGCCAATGTTAAGTTCGGGCAATGAAGAGGCAGGAGACGGTACAAGTGACAACAGCTCTTTGGTTTATTGTGATCCCAGCAAACAGCAACAGGCAAAACCCCTCTTTAAATACTATTTTGGCTGAGGCTTCAACCAATCAGCATGTCTGGGTTTGTATAACTGGGAAAAGAATCCAGAAATTCAGTTTTGGAATAATGTCAAGGTTCCAGAAAAACCTCTTCTGCATAAAAAAACTCAGAAGCCATTGTTTTCCAGAGTTCTTTACTAGCATGAGGAAACTGACATACGATGAGTGAAATTCCAAAACTGAATTTCCGGATTCTTTTCCCAGTTATACAAACCCCAAGAGTCCCACCCCCCTGACCCCTTTGATGGTCACATGGTCCCACGTTCTCCCAGTTCATTCGAATATCTTCTTGCCACTCTTCCTGCAGATGTGAACACCATCCGACCTTGACCGCTTGAAGAATGTTACCATACCCCTCAGCCCCCCTTCCTCAGGGGAAAATGTGGCAGCGTCTGGAACCCTAAAGTCTAATATGGTTTCCAGGCCTGACACAGCAATGTGCTTGTTCCCACCCAAACTTCCCTCCTAAAGTTTAAATACATTACAATCGTGATCTCATGTAGAAGAGAGGCTGGAGAGGAGACAAATCGCTAGTTCTTAGCAAGGTAAAGTGACAGGAATGGGGGGGGGAAACAATTGTGGGGAGCATGAGTATTTCAGTGGTTTGGGGAGGCCTTGGGTGGTCTTAAGCCAGTGGCCTGTTCTATCAGGAGGCGCCCCCTCTATCTCTGAGATACCTCATGTGCAGTTAACGACCAGCACACTTGATTAGCCAATGTGTGGGTAAAAGGAGGGAGTGATCGCAGTCAAGTTACGCAATTCACTCCTATGAATCCTCGGGTTATGAATGTAATTGGCAGGTTCCATTACGTTTGTAACTTTAGGACTACCTGTATAGAATCAGGCTGCAGCATAACAAAATTGACAAAAGTGAAGGGGATATGAATACTTTCTAAGTGCACTATAATATAATTCTGCTGTTTTGGTGAATTACTGGGGAATACTAATAACCCATTAAACGACTGTTTTTTGTGGGTTTTTTTGTTTTTTTTATTCAAAAAGTTTTACAGAATTTTTTTTCCCTTCCCCCCCCTCCCCTCCCCCCTCCCTTCACAACCCCCCTCCCCACCCCCGACTTCCCAGAACGAGCACAAGGTATAGTTAAAAATAAAACAAACATGCTAAAAAAAATTTGTCCCAACTTAATTATACCCTGCAATCATCAATTCCTAATTTCCGCCAAAAACAATCAAAAATAATATATCATAATCATTCAGTCTGATAACTCTTAGTCTGATATCTAAGATTGAATATTGAATATAGTCAATCCATTTTTTCCATTCCTTTAAGTATCTTTCTTGCGTATTGTCTTTCAAAAAGGCTGATATCTTTGCCATCTCAGCCAAATTGGCACTTTCAATATCCATTCTTCTATTGTAGGTACTTCTTTTTTCTTCCAGTATTGTCCTATTAATAATCTTGCTGCTTTTATTAGATTTAAAATCAATTTAGTCTCAATTACTGTACAGTCCGTAATAATTCCCAACAGAAAAAATTGCGGCAGGAACTTTTTCTTCTTTTTCAAAACATTTTGTAAAATCCACCAAATTTTTATCCAAAAGGCCTTTATAACCTTACAAGTCCACCAAATGTGAAAATATGTAGCGTCATCACAATTACATCTCCAACATTTTGCTTGCATATCTGGATACATACACAATAATTTCTTAGGATCTAAATGCCATCTATAAAACATTTTATAAACATTTTCCCTCAAATTCTGTGCCTGCGTAAATTTAACATTTCTAACCCAAATTTTTTCCCAAGTTTCCAATAATATTGGCTCCTGAAAAATTTGTGCCCACTTTATTATACAGTCCTTTACCAAGTCCCTTTCAGAATCTATTTCAAGTAACACATTATACAATCTCTTTATATGCTCCTGAGACTGATTTCTAATTTGCTTTACCAAAATTCCCTCGTTCTGCTCTATACCAATTTTCTGATCTTCCTTCCATCTAGCACGTAGTTGCTCATATTGAAACCAAGTATAATTTTTCCCTTCTTCTTTTAGTACGTGCAGCGATTTTAATTGCAAATTACCTCTTTCAATATACAAAAGATCTTTATATGTAATCATTTCCTGATTCTGTTCTATATTTATATTCTCTATTGTATGTCTAGGACTTGCCCACATAGGAACCTTATAATTTAGTTTATAAGAGTATTTTTTCCAAACACGCAGAAGAGCAGTTTTTAACACATGATTTTTAAAGGCCTTATACACTTTT
The DNA here is from genome assembly GCF_028640845.1 of Ahaetulla prasina. Classification (NCBI taxonomy): domain Eukaryota; kingdom Metazoa; phylum Chordata; class Lepidosauria; order Squamata; family Colubridae; genus Ahaetulla; species Ahaetulla prasina. The sequence continues at coordinate 2,523 of NW_026682550.1, read as the reverse complement.
TTGTCATAAATTAAATATGCATGCCATCCATATAGCAAGTCATAACCTTCTATATTCAAAATTCTTTCCTCCGTTAAATTAAACCAATCACTTATTGCAGAGAGAGCAGCTGCTTCATAGTATAATTTAAAATTGGGCATTTTTAAACCTCCCCTTTCCCGAGAATCTTGAATTATTTTCATTTTAACCCTAGCTTTTTTACCTTCCCATATAAATTTGTTAATTCCCATCTGCCATTCCTCAAGATTCTTATCTTTCTTATGGTGCCAAACAGGAATGGCGGTGGCGGTGATCTTTACGATCACCAACCTCTGGATTATGTGGAATCGCTAGGACAGCTTAAATCTGCTGTCCAGCGGTTCGAAAAACCCTCTCTTCGGGAGAAGAAGAGATGGTGAGCTGAGGGCAGAGGTTGAATTTCCCTAAAGCCCCTGAGAAGAAAAGGGGTTTGAAGGGTTAAGTTCCCTCCAGCAACCCGAAGTGCTCCAGATCCGAGGATTTTTCTGCTTTGGCGGAACCAATCACCATGACCAAACACCGAGATTTATTTTGGACAATAAAGGATTATACCGGACAGAACGAAAGTGGGAGAACTTTATGCAAGTAGCCAAGCCAATTCCCCGTTACTTTGTAACAAGCTTGAAAACAGCAAGAAAATAGAGGCGAATTGTTTTTTTTTTTTATTCAAAAAGTTTTACAAAAATTTTTTTCCCCTTTCCCCCCCTCCTCTCCCCTCCCTTCACAACCCCCCTCCCCCCCCCCGACTTCCCGGAACGGGCACAAGGTATAGTTAAAAATAAAACAAACATATGCTAAAAAATTTTCATCCCAACTTAATTATACCCCTACAATCATCAATTCCTAACTTCCCCCAAAAACAATCAAGAATAATACATCATAATCATTCAAAAACAGTCTGATAACTCTTAGTCTGATATCTACGTTGAATATAGTCAATCCATTTTTTCCATTCCTTCAAGTATCTTTCTTGCGTATTATCTTTCAAAAAGGCTGATATCTTCGCCATCTCAGCCAAATTGGCAACCTTCAATATCCATTCTTCTATTGTAGGTACTTCTTTTTTCTTCCAGTATTGTCCTATTAATAATCTTGCTGCTGTTATTAGGTTTAAAATCAATTTAGTCTCAATTACTGTACAATCCATAATAATTCCCAACAAAAAAAATTGCAGCAGGAACTTTATCTTCTTTTTCAAAACATTTTGTAAAATCCACTAAATTTTTATCCAAAAGGCCTTTATGTCCTTAGAAGTCCACCAAATGTGAAAATATGTAGCGTCATCACAATTACATCTCCAACATTTTGCTTGCATATCTGGATACATACACAATAATTTTTTAGGATCTAAATGCCATCTATAAAATATTTTATAAAAATTTTCCCTCAGATTCTGTGCCTGCGTGAATTTAACATTTAACATTTCTAACCCAAATTTTTTCCCAAGTTTCCAATAATATTGGCTCCTGAAAATTTTGTGCCCACTTTATCATACAGTCCTTTACCAAGTCCCTTTCAGAATCTATTTCAAGTAACACATTATACAATCTCTTTATATGCTCCTGAGACTGATTTCTAATTTGCTTTACCAAATTTCCCTCGTTCTGCTCTATACCAATTTTCTGATCTTCCTTCCATCTAGCACGTAGTTGCTCATATTGAAACCAAGTATAATTTTTCCCTTCCTCTTTTAATACGTGCAGAGATTTTAATTGCAAATTACCTCTTTCAGTATACAAAAGATCTTTATATGTAATCATTTCCTGATTCTGTTCTATATTTATGTTCTCTATTGTATGTCTAGGACTTGCCCATATAGGAACCTTATAATTTAGTTTATAAGAGTATTTTTTCCAAACACGCAGAAGAGCAGTTCTTAGCACATGATTTTTAAAGGCCTTATCCACTTTTTTGTCATAAATTAGATATGCATGCCATCCATATAACAAATCATAACCTTCTATATTCAAAATTCTTTCCTCTGTTAAATTAAACCAATCACTTATTGCAGAGAGAGCAGCTGCTTCATAGTATAATTTAAAATTGGGCATTTTTAAACCTCCCCTTTCCCGAGAATCTTGAATTATTTTCATTTTAACCCTAGCTTTTTTACCTTCCCATATAAATTTATTAATTCCCTTCTGCCATTCCTCAAGATTCTTATCTTTCTTAATTATTGGTATCATTTGAAAGAGGAATAAAAATCTAGGTAAAACATTCTGTCAGCCTCCACTCCACTCTTCATTTACTTTTAAATGATTATATCAGTAGATAGAATGTAAAATGTTTATTTCTGTATTATAAACTCTTAAGATCATGAGATGTATCATACCACCGTCCGGGGTAAGGGAAAGGAGCTTATTAAGTGTGTCGGCTGACATAACAGGGAGGAGGGATGATTAATGATTGAGTGTTATCAGCGCTTAACCGACACTGCTCCTATTGACTGACATCCAGAGACCTGTGGAAGAAGATTACCAGAATATGAAGGAGTTGGCATTGGAC
>NW_026682549.1:0-22433 GCF_028640845.1 Ahaetulla prasina | reverse complement strand
CCCTCTTTAAATACTATTTTGGCTGAGGCATCAGCCAATCAGCAACGTGCTTGTTCCCGCCCAAACTTCCCTCCTAAAGTTTAAATACATAACACTGTTCCCCTCCCAGAACGCATTGAGCCACTTCTTTGCATGGAATTTGCATGTTATTTTTTCCACGTAGTCACGCAGGTAGACAGGGCATCTCCTAACTCTTTCTGACCTGCAATTCATTCCTGGGAGTGAGTCGAGCTGGTCGGAGGGACTGTTTGTTCCTCCCAGCCCCTCCTCTGGCCCCTCCGGCCCTGGATTATTTGCAGAGTCGTCCCTGCAGTCTTCAGGAGGAACCGGTTGGCATCGCTGGACTTCTTTGAGTTCAGATAAGTCCTTCCGATCGCCGGGCTTAAGTTAGCTGTTGGTTCAAATATTGGGTAGTCAGGGTCTGGTTGCGCGGTTTCTGGTTTGTTTTGTACCCTTCACGTAGGGATATGAGCTCTTGAATGTTCTGATTCTGAGTTTCTTTGTCCCATCTTCAGCAAAATGGATTGATTGTGGGGGTTAAGCCAACCTTACTGCACTGTCTCTGGGCCTCAGATGTTATATTGATGAACTCTTAGTGCCTGGCACAATCTTAGAGGAATATAAAAATTTGATTTGGTCTGCTGCCCATTTCTCTTCCCACTTTGGACTGCTGAGGGAACATCTGGGAGGGCATTGCAGCCATTAATCCACATTCCGAACACTTTAGGGTGTGAGGAGGGGGGGCAAGACTATTGGGTCCTCTTTGTATCTGTTGATTGTGTCAATTGGCCTGTTGTTCCACTCATAAATTAACCGCACATCCCATCTTATATTTTTCTTTCCTAGACATGGCGTTCTCTTTTCCCAACTTATGACAAAAACATAAATGTCATTATTTCATCGTAAAGTGTTAGGTATGGATGTTGCTGTTTGAAGATAGCCTTTCAAATGTTCCTTTTTGTCATGTGCATTGGTTTTTTTGGCCCTGGAAGACTCAGAGCTTAGTCTCCCCTCTTGTACATCAGGAGTCCCAGGAGCCTTCAGGCAGCTTGATCCTGGAATAGGATGAGATGAGACTGTAGTCACAATCCACTCCTTATATTTTCTACCTTGAAAGAGCTGCTGCCCATTTTGCTGCTGTGCCTTATGGAAAAATAAGGCCATTGTGGATTTTGGGGCTTATTTGGTGACTGCTGTAGGTTGCTTAAAATGAACCCATTATGAAGTATCGAGAGACATATATGACTTCTATGCTGGGATATGTATAGGTTTTCCAATACATTATTTTATTTATTTATTTATCTCTTGCCTTAATTGTTTTTATAAATAACTCAGGCAGGTGATTGTATCTGATACTCATCCCAAAGGTAAAGCAAGAAGCTTTTTGGATGAGAAGCGAAATGTCTTCAGAGAAAAACAAGAATGTCCAGTTGTCTCTTAAAAGAGCACCTTTGGGTCAACTGTGACCTGGATGATTGAGAATCTCCATAGAAGATACACTTATACCTAATACACTTTCCAGGGGTAAAATGCTACTGGTTTGGTCCAGTTCGGGTGAACCAATAGTGATAAAAACTACTGGTTTGGGCAAACTGGTAGTTAAAAAAAGCTACCGGTTTGGTCGAACTGGTAGTTAAAAAAAGCTACCAGTTCCTCCGAACCGGTATTTCCGATGATCAGCTGTGCCACACATTTTGAGAAATGCATTGAAATGCTTGGGAATCGAACGTTCTAAATCCATATTAGTTTGGGAGAAGTAGCCCAATTTAATACATACCAGAAATGATACAGATCCTATTCTTTAACCTCCCAAAGTGAAACTGGCTGAGGAGAAATCACTATCACTACCCTTTAAATCTCATCCTTCTTCCACAGGGGATTGGATTAGACCTGCTTCGAAAAACGCCACTTTATCATTGTCTCATGTAGATGGATCTATCTGAATGGCCCCTTAAAGATAGTTCACATTTGACCCAGAAAAGAACTGTCAATGATCCAAGGGCAAAAATCCCCCTTTAGTAAGTCCACAAAAAAAAAAAAAAATTCCAGAAGACTAAACCTATTTCTCGGGATGCACCTTGTTTTGCACAATGTGAAAAGAAAAGATCACAGGTGATCCTAGAACAGATTTGGTAGCTCCAAGGGATCCAAAATGGAGTCACTCACTGAAGGAGGCAGAGAGTTTAAATAGTTTGCAGATTATTATTTATAGCATAGCAATTATATGCCTTGTCCTTGGCTGAAGCACTGCCGTTTGCATCAGGCGTGTGTGTCTGCTCCCTAAATTTACTGATCTCATTAGAAGATAACAGTGACAAAGACAGCTCATAATACTTTTGAGAAATGTCAAACCATTAGCGGGTCATTGTCAAAGTTATAACATGTCCTTTTAAGCTGCTTAGGAAACTGGTGGCAGCCAATGATACGGAGATTAACCCGCATCAGGAGAGGATGTAGCTGAATGGTTAATATTCAGCATGACTCCCAAAGCACAGAGCTGCCAAGCAAAATGATCCAATCAGGTGATAAAACTAAGACACGTTAAACCTACACGTTAAAAAAAAAACCCAACAACAAACCAAAATACACCCAGCCAAGACAGGATTCCCAATTCTCTCTCCCCTCACCCCCGGATTTTTTTTTTAAAATCTTGTTATCTTCCAAGATGGGAGGAATAACAGGTTTTGTCATCATTACTCTGAAATTTAAACCATATGCTAGAATGGCAATGAGGCATCGGATATTTGCCGCTTGCTTCACACAGAGCTGCTCTTGAAGATCAGGCAGAAATTGGTCTGGATTTGTTCATGTGAGACCCGCCCCCCCACCCTTTATGCTGGTCTATGATTGTAATAAATATTTGAGTTGAGTTGAGACCACCATTCTGAGAATAATATGAATTACTGGTTTGCTTCCGGGTGCCACTCAAAATGGTAGCCATTTTCCTTAAACCCTTGTAGGATGTAGGACTGGTTGACAGCTTTGTAGTCTAAACAGGGAACAGTTAATCCAAGGAACAAGATTGTACATACTCTGATGAATAGAGTTTACCAGAGTTTAAGAGTTTAAGCTGCACACAAGAGTTCCAGCAGGTATCTTATATTCAGATATTATTTTTATTCAGTTAGCTCTTGGTTATTGACCATTTCTTCAATGACCATTTGAAGTTACATCACCACTGAATGAAGCAATTTAAGACTGGCTCTCAAAGTTGTCACCGATGCAGCGTCTCCACGATCATGAAATCACAATTCCAGTACTTGGCAACTGGCTCACAATTATGACAGCCACAGCATACCATGGTCACATAATTGCCATTTGAAATCTTCCCTGGTGGCTTTCAACCAGCAAAGTCAATGTGGATGGTAGAAGGAGGTCTTAAATAATGATCATGTGATGACACGCTAAATGACTTTGCAAGATTTGCCCAATGGCCACAATCGCAACAGAATGGTTGCCGTAAATTGGTGCAGTCCATGTGGCATGCTTTATGATCACATCACTTAGCAATGGAGTTAGTGGTTCCAGTTATCTAGTAACCTAGGATTGTCTGCATTGTCAATTTATGATGGCAAAATGTCAATCTTCTTCCACCTGCTTTTCTGGTGTAAAGATCCAGGCCTGTTTTATAAAGACAGGGCACTCTGCATTTCATTTCACTATTTTGATAATTGCTAGTCATTTTATCAATGTGAATAACTTTCACATTAAGTATTTTCCACCTACTCTGTGGAATCTGTGAGATGTAGGAGGGAAGGTTTGCTAGGGGTCCACCTCTGAAGAAATTTGGATGACTGAGAACTTGAAGGCAAGCTTTTTTTTTAGTGGTTTCTCCTCTCCTCTGGACTAGCTGGCATCTAGAGATAAATATGAACCCATCCCTAGTAGTGTTTTGGAGGACAATGAAGAACTGGTTCTTTTGTAGTACTTCTGGATAGGAAACATAATTTTAAATGCTGTTTCAAAGGAAGTAGTACCAGGACACAGGATGAGTATGAGACAACGTACTTTTGTAGTTTATACGTCCTGTTGAAGTTGTAGAGAATTTTGTTTATGTTATATTGTGTATGTTTTAAAATTTAGCTGCTCTATGGAGGAATCGTTAAGTCACTCCGAGTCTGATGAACAGAACGGCACAATACTGGGAATTGCAATCAATTAATCAACATAAGGAATGCTGCAATGCAAGTAGAAATGCAAGATCCACAATAAGAAAATGTTTATGTTAAAAATGTAGGGCGTCTTTTTAGACCCCATGAGACCATTTTCAATTCTAGACCTCTTCTAGCATTCCTTCTTTTGACGAATCGTGTAAACTCCATAACCTCAACCTCTGTCATCTTCCCTCCTCTATTCCCCTTCCCTCTAATCTTTTTTTTTATATAATTGTCTTGTTTTTCAAAGAGGGGAAGACTTGAGAAGGTCAGAACATGTCCCAGTAAAGATCTGACCCTGAATTTTGCAGATTTAGTATGTCTTCTCTAATGCCTTAAACTGATGCAACTTTGCTCACCAGACCAATGACACAATCCTCCCCCTTCCTTTCAAAAAATATCCTTCTGGTCTTGAACCAACTCCTTGCTCTTAAATGGATGAACTCTTCATGCACAGAGCTAAGTGTGCATCTTAGTGTAGATGCCTCATATATGTAGCATTATCACTGCCCAATATTTTTTTTTATTCCAAATTCTATTGGCTGCTCCTAATCAGTGAAATTCATCAAAATCTTCTTAGTAATATATCTTGTTCTTGCTGGATCCAAACTGTTCCTTTCATCGCCATCTGAGTTGTTACAGATATTTTCTCCCTTAGTCCAGATTCTATTTTTGATGACCATTTTAATTTTATTTTAAATATGTGTCAGAAGATCTGGGGCAGAGATGAAGAGAAGGTACAAGGATAGATAAAGATCATTCTTATTGCATTGTGCTTGTTCATTGCTTTGTAATTATTTCTTCCTTTTGTTCCATTATCTCAGTGACACAAAGGGACCAGTAGTGACAGCAAAGAACTCCAATGCATACTTGTTTAGAAGACTTACTGCTTTTCAAAGGTCTTACTCCATATTGACAGAGAAAAGGGGGAAGAGGTCTGTAAGGGGCGTGCATCAGAGCACCAGCGTGCCTACCGTCCCTGTCCTAATGTTCCCTTTAATTGTATTCACTTTATGTATTCAATTCATGCTTATACTTATATATATTATCTAATACGTACTTGACAAAATGAATGAATGAATGAATGAATGAATGAATGAATGAATGAATGAATGTATGTCACCTCAAGGGTTGTTGGGTGGTTGTAAAACATCCATTTTCATCCTCAGATTCTCGACAAGCAAAATTGTTCCCTATTGCAAAAAAACTAGATTTTCTTTAAGCATAGGAATGTATAGAAAAATGTATTAAATAATACATAGTAAATGCCACTTCATCAAGCTATAGCTATTTACAGCTGTGACCTGAGACTTCTGTTTTGTAGATCTTTTTTCCTCTAGCAGCTGAAAGGGAGGGAGGATATGTATCCAAATTCCTGCTAGGTACCACTCTGACTTTCACAGATAAGAAAATGGAAATAGGGCTCTTCTGAGACCAAAAGCAAACACTAAATCTGATGCCTGCTAATATGAAAGAAAATAACTGTATCATGTTAAAAGACAATCGAGATTTCAAAATAGCAGTGATCACAACAACAAGCATAAAATGCTTTTATTCTCGATATATGTACCCCTTCCTCATTTTTCTTCCCTAATTATATGTCATGGCTTCCCAGCAAGGCAGATAAATATTACAGCCTTATAACATAGCTGAAGTATACATTAAGTGAATAATCGGATTCAAAGGTGGATTTACGTAGGGACTAAATGCTATGACCTTTAAGGCTTTTGTGTGTGTGAAAGCTGTTTTATGCAGTGCAAAGTATTATAGATGTGTCTTCAGATGCTTCTTAACAATTCATTCTCTTGGATTACGATCTTCAAGATTTGGGAGTAAACTCTACTGCAAACTGTGGGGCTTAGATCCAAGTGAATATCCATAAGAATGAGCTGTTTATATAATATGTCAGGAGAATAGTTCTTTCCATTGTTTTATAACTAAAATGCTACCTTATATTGGGATGATGCTATTAATTTTAATGAGTTAATTAGTCAATCACTTGAAAGGGAGGCTAGCAATCTTCTGAAAATATTACGTTGGTTGACAGCCCTCCGTACAATAAATAAATAAATATGCTCCAGAAATGTGCAGGATAATTTGAGACGAGCTATAAAGTGCGAATGTGAGAAGAAAACAAAACGAGGACAAGGATAATGATGTTGGAGTTCTTTTGCATAATGTTATACTTCTTGATTTTTGTTTCCCTTCATCTTGTAAATATAACAGCTGGAGAAAGGTGGAAGTCATTGTCATGCATTTTTAGATGACCTTGTCATTTCTCCTTGTGAATTAAAATGAGGCTGCAGGGAGAAGCCAAAATCAAATACATCACTGCTTCCATAAATACTTCTTTTTTTTTTAGTTGTGTGTGGAGGCAGTTTATTATTCCCGATTGTCTTTCCCCCGGGCATTCATCCTACGTTTAGGATTCCCAGAGCAGGGATGTCTGGCCTGACCTGCTGCCCTCCTAGAATTCCTAAAACGGGCTTGGAATTTGGGGAGCTGGTGGCATCTGTAGCAGGTAAGGGAACAGCTTGAAGAAAGCCGTGTGACAGGCTCTACCATTTTTGTCCATGCATTGTTATATCATTGCTTTTCTGTACATGCACTAGGACAATGCAACCTGTACAAGAGGAGTAAAAGCTTGTGATCAACTCACAATAGCACTTAGACTTTACATACCATTCCAAAGTGCTTTATAGCCCCCTCTAAGTGGTTTATAGAGTCAGCCTATTGCCCCTAACAATCTGGGTCCTCATTTTACTGACCTTGGAAGGATGGAAGGCTGAGTCAAACTTGAGCTGGTCAGGATTGAACTGCTGGCAACCGGCAGAATTAGCCGGCAATATTGCATTCTAACCACTGCTAGAACCACGGAATTTTGGCTGAATTCAAGGAATAGGACAGCCACCTCCAGATTCTGACTTTTCACAGAATTTAGAACCGTCTGCAATGTGTCCAACATTCATCTATGCTCTTTTATAGATATCTTAGTTCATTATACAAATCTAAACCTGGTTTAAGAGCTCATTCTGACAAACTGTAGTGTAAATCACAGTGCCCGAGAAGCCCACCATCAAGGAACAGAACGACTACAGACCAGTTGCTCTAACATCTGTAGTTATGAAAACCTTTGAAAGGCTAGTGCTTTCCTACTTGAAAACCATCACGGATCTGCTGTTAGATCCCCTGCAATTTGCAAACCGAGCAAATAGATCAACAGACAATGCTGTTAATATGGCTCTACTACATCTTACAACATCTTGAATCTCCAAAGTCCTACACAAGGGTCCTGTTTGTAGACTTTAGTTCAGCATTCAACACCATCATTCCTCCTCTCTCCTCTCCTCTGTTCCCCTCCCTTCCTGTGTCTTTCCCATCTCCTCTCCACTCCTTTCCTGCTCTCATCCCCTCCCCCCCTTCCTTCCTTCCTTCCTTCCTTCCTTCCTTCCTTCCTTCCTTCCTTCCTTCCTTCCTTCCTTCCTTCCCTCCCTCTTTCTTTCCTTCCTTCCTTCCTTCCTTCCTTCCTTCCTTCCTTCCTTCCTTCCTTCCTTCCTTCCTTCCTTCCTTCCTTCCTTTCCTGCTTTCCTGCTTTCTTTTGTTTGCAGTATTTGACTTCCATGTGCTTTCTTTTCTTCTGGTAGGAAGAGAATAGATTAAAATGGAAGAAAGCTCTTTATCCACAACCCTAAAAAGTGAAGCATGAGAAATGAAACCCCAAAGAACTCTTATGCCCATGATGGTGAACCTATGGCACGTGTGCCCGAAGTGGCATGTGGAGCCATGTTGCCTGGCATGCCATTCCTCTTCTCGGTTTGCCATTCCTCTTCTGGGTTTCTGGCACGCAGGTGCACGCAATGATCAGCAGGCCTTTGTGTGTGGGGCACACAAAGCTGGTCTTCCTTTTTCCATTTTCCAGTGTGAGCATTCACACCGGCCATCTGATTGTCGTGTGTGCATGCGCAGCAATAACCGGGAGACTTGCTGGCCAGCGTGCATACACGTGCTGGAAACTAGAACTGCCTTATATGGCAGGCACATGACCCCTGGGCAGCTCCTGTTCCTAGTTATGGCCCTGACATGAAGTGCTACCTTTTTGGCACTTAGTGCCATGCGCATGCTGGCGCGCTCCCTTTTTGGCACTCTGTGCCGAAAAGGTTCATCACTGTCTAATGCCATCTCTTTCCTAGAGATAGAGTCTGGACTATTGCAATGCTCTCTACATGGGGCTCCCCTTGAAGAGCACCCGGAGACTTTAGCTGGTCCAAATGCGGCTGCGCGGGTTATTGAGGGAGCGGTTCGGAGCTCCCACGTAACACCTATCCTGCGCAGACTGCACTGGCTACCTGCTGTTCTCCGGATGCGCTTCAAGGTATTGGCTACCACCTTTAAAGCGCTCCATGGCTTAGGACCGGGCTACTTACAGGACCGTCTACTGCCGGCCTCTATCTCCCAGCGTCCGGTACGTTCCCACAGAGAGGGACTCCTCAGGGTGCCAGCCAAACAGTGTCGACTGGCGGCCCCAGGAGGGCCTTCTGTGGGGGCTCCTACCTGTGGAACGAGCTTCCTCGGCTTCGACAACTACCTGACCTTAGGACCTTTCAGCGAACTTAAAACCTATTTATTTCGTAGATGGCTGGACTGGCCTGATTTTAAACTCTAAATTTTAAATTTTAATTGAATTTTGATGGGTTTTAAATTTCTGTAATTTTATGTGGTGTAATGTTATTTTAAATTTTTGGCAAATTTGAATCAGTTTTTTAAGGGTTGTTTTAATTATGGTGTATTTTTCTGTTTGTATTTTATTTGCCTATTCACCACCCTGAGTCCTTCGGAAGAAGGGCGGTATACAAATTAAAACATCATCATTATTATTATTATTATTATTATTATTATTATTATTATTATTATTATTATTATTATTATTATTATTTCATTGCGTTTGTCTCTTAGGGCCGAGAGGGTGACTTTTGGAGCAACTCTGAGCCCAGGAAGGAAATCAAGTGTAACAACATTAATTTGTTTGTTTGTTTATTTGTTCATTCATTCATTCATTCATTCATTCATTCATTCATTCATTCATTCATTCATTCATTCATTCATTCATTCATTTGTATTTATTTAGCTAACTGACATAGCCATCCAGCTACCAGAATTCTGGGCAGCAAATCAAATACAATAAAAACACAATGCCATCATAGGTAAAGGTAAAGGTTCCCCTCGCACATACGTGCTAGTTGTTGCCGACTCTAGGGGGCGGTGTTTATCTCCGTTTCAAAGCCGAAGAGCCAGCGCTGTCCGAAGACGTCTCCGTGGTCATGTGGCCGGCATGACTCAACGCCAAAGGCGCATGGAACGCTGTTACCTTCCCACCACAGGTGGTCCCTATTTTTTCTACTTGCATTTTTACGTGCTATCGAAACTGCTAGGTTGGCAGAAGCTAGGACAAGTAACGGGAGCTCACCTTGTTACGTGGCAGCACTAGGGATTCAAACCGCCGAGCTGCTGACCTTTCGATCGACAAGCTCAACGTCCTAGCCCCTGAGCCACCGTGTCCCTCTATCATCATATGATTACTTAAAACAATGGCCAATATACTTGCATCCACCCACCTACCCACCCACTACCCATCCCATCCCATCTCCATGAACATCCTGCCCCATCCTGCCTGGGGGGAAAGGCAGGTCTTCACTGCTTTTCTGAAGGCCGACAGGATTGGAGCCATCTCTGATGGGAGGCAGGAACTATGACAGAGAAAGTTTGCTTCCAAGCTTTCCTCTCCCTCTTTCACCATAGGGATCTGGTGCGTACCTAACCTGCCAGATCTTAGTAGGATGGGTAAGATCCATCAAGGACAGCAATTATAGTGCTGAGGAAGTGAAAATTTGGGCAAACCATAGACAGAGATTGTAAGCATAATTCTGGTGATTGACAGGAGATTGTCCCGTCTCCTCTTGAGGCCAGTAGGTCAAGGCCTTTGGCTTTTAACTTGATTCACCAATGGTTTTCTTCCACTAGAAAGTGTTCTCCCTTTACTGTGTCCTTGCAGCTGGTTCCCAAACAAATGCAACCTGATACTTGGTGCCAAGGACAGGTGCTTGAGATAGTTCAAACTCTCTCTCTCTCTCCCTCCCCCCGTCTCTCTCTCTCTCTCTCTCTCTTCATTGTTTGTATATAGGTCTTTGGTTATTGGGTTTTCTCACGTAAATTAGAGTGTCTTGGCAACGTTTTTGATGAGTCTTATTCGTCATTCAGGCTTCAGCTCGCTTCTAGAAACACAAAGCTGAAGTCTGAAGATGACGAATGAGACTTAATCGAAACATTGCCAAGACACTTCTAATTTTACGCGGGAGAAAACCCGAATAACCAAAGACCTACAGATAGATAGATAGATAGATAGATAGATAGATCGCAGAACTTGCACTTTATGGCTTCCAATGACATCGTTCCACTGAAATTACATCCATACTTGAATAGCCAGCAACACGATTTCCTAGGAACGGGAGTGAGCCATCTGCACACCTGAATGTACCTGCTGCTAATCAGTTTGCCTCTGCTTTCCTTGGGAACACGGCACAGGTAGAACATAAGGTCAGGACTAATGGCGAATGCATAAGACCAGCATTATATACAGATGGTACACATTTAAAAGTAGATGTTGCTGTGGTGATAATATATAGTGCGCATGTAATTGCCTGATAATATAATTGTACCACAAGCGGCATAACTTTCCTTGTAACATAAGTTCTAAAAATGTTATTCCCCACACAAGATTTGCAATCTGTGAACATGGTGGTTTGCCTGGCAGCACTAAATGAAGTGTCCAGAGGAGGCGAAGCTGTATCACTAGGATACAAGATGACAAGCTTTGGAGAATGTGGACATATGCTAGCTAATAGGGAACATAAGATTGGTGGAGGATCTTGCTCCAGGATCCAAATTTCACCTTTGCTTCACCCTCTGGGCTGCAATGTGCAATCCTAGTTTATGACCCAATCAATTTCAATTTCAATCAAAAATTGGAAGGGACCTTTGAGGTCTTCTAGTCCAACCCCCCACCCCATGCTCAAGCAGGAGTCCCTATACCATTTCAGACGAGTCATTGTTCAGTCTCTTCTTAAAAACGTCCAGTGATGAAGCACCCACAACTTTTAAAGGCAAGCTGTTCCACTGATTACGGTAAGTCTTAGTGTTAGTGCTATCTAAAATATATCATTTTCCTAGGAAAGGGGTAGATGCTAACTTCCTACAGCCTGTTTTCATTTTGTGAGCAGAGGTGGAGGGGGAAAATCTGTTTTATTTCCTATCTCTAAGATGCCTTCTTGAAGACTATTACATTGCAGCAAAATTTAGTTAATATTGACTGACTGGATGCTTATTATTTTTTTTTTTACATTTATATCCTGCCCTTCTCCGAAGACTCAGGGCGGCTTACACTACGTTAGCAATAGTCTTCATCCTATTTGTATATTTATATACAAAGTCAACTTATTGCCCCCAACAATCTGGGTCCTCATTTTACCTACCTTATAAAGGATGGAAGGCTGAGTCAACCTTGGGCCTGGTGGGACTAGAACCTGCAGTAATTGCAGGCAGCTGCTGTTAATAACAGACTGCATTAGCAGTCTGAGCAACAGAGGCCCTTTATTGATCTAGTGCTAAATCTGGCTTGGGAAAACAATGGTCTCTTTTTAAGGTGATAAGCTCAGTGCTAGGTATGCTTGACAAGAGAGCGTTCCAGAAATGGAGGACTCCCTGTTGCTCAATCTCATCCAGAAACACAGAACATTGGATGGCTATTGTACAACTGGCTTATCTGCTATTCTGAGAGCAGCTGACCTCTAGAAATCTTTACCTGTACTGGAGGCATGGTTTTTAAGGATCATGTAAAGTTTTGAACCAGTTTTATTTTTTTGAAAGATCTCCTTGAAGCATTCTATTAGGAGCCGTGCTTAGAATGCAGTATTTGCAGGCTAACTCTGCCCATAGCCAGGAATTCAATTCTGACCGACTTAAGGTTGACTCAGCCTTCCATCCTTCCGAGGTCAGTGAAATGAGGACCCAGATTGTTGGGGGCAAGAGGCAACTCTGTAAACCACTTAGAGATGGCTGTCAAGCACTGTGAAGCGGTATATAAGTCTAAGTGCTATTGCAATTGCTATTTTAATACGAATGCTATATTACTATTCTCCTACAGGTATTCATATAACAGATCTTGAGAAAAATTTTGTGGCTCATGCTGTTTTCTTCCCACACCGGAGTATCCCATGGAAGTGAGAAACCTGGATCAACTTTCTTACAATCTAATTCTGCGTATTTGAAGTACATAGGCAGCCTTAGCCGGGGGCGGATCTTCCGGCGTATCTGAGGTCAGCCAAAAGATCACTTAAACAATCTCCTCTCAACTGCAAATTCCCATTGACTCGATCGTTTGGTACGATGAACTAAATGTCTGCAATGGCTCCTGCTATGACTTTTGGCGATCTGATATTGGCAGGTCTGTGCATGTGTGTATTTCTGTGGGAAACTGAGCCGGTGCCCACTGCCTAATTAGAGACTGTTTACAAATTTGGTGGACAATTTGGCAGCGCAGTGGGAGCAATATGATGTACTGCAGTAGAAAGGCAGTTGAGTCAGCCATCTGTAGTGCAGATCGAATTGGTGTGAACAGGCTGCCAAACTTGCCGAATCTGGGAAGCATTTCCCAGGATGGAAATTTCTTTTAGCATTTTCGAAATGTCTTCAGTGCTGGGCAAACTCAGCATCTCCCACAAAGCATTCCTTTTTCTCCTCTTTTTCAGGAATGGGCAGATCTCAGAAGTGACTCCCACTCCCCTGCGAAAGGAAGTAACCAATATTGGGACTTTGAAAAGATAGTGAACAGTTACAGGTAGTCCTTGACTTATGACCACAATTGAGCCCAAAATGTATGTTGCTAAGTGAAACGTTTGTTAAGTGAATTTTGTCCCTTTTATGACCTTTCTTGCTGCAGTTATTAAGTGAATTGCTGCAGTTAGTAATGCAGTTGTTAACTGAATCTAGTTTCTCCATTGGCTTTACTTGTCAGGAGGTCACAAAAAGTAATCACATGACCCCGGGATCGTGCAACCGTCATAAATATGAGTTAGTTGCCAAGTATGTAAATTTTAATCACATGACCCTGGGGATGCTGCAATGGTCATAATGTGAAAAATGGTCATCAATCACTTTTTTCAGTGCCATTGTAACTTTGAATGGTCACTAAATGAACCAGGCTTGAAATCCTGGGTTTAGAAAACTTAGAACTCCGCCGACTCCGACATGATCTGTGTTTAACACACAGAATCATCTATTGTAATATCCTTCCTGTCAAAGACTACTTCAACTTCAATCGCAACAATACAAGAGCTAACAATAGATTCAAACTTAATGTCAACCGCTTCAAACTTGATTGTAGAAAATATGACTTCTGTAACAGAGTTGTTAATGCTTGGAACTCACTACCTGACTCTATAGTCTCTACTCAAAACCCCAAAATCTTCAACCAAAAACTGTCTATTATTGACCTCACCCCATTCCTAAGAGGACTATAAGGGGCATGCATAAGAGCACAAAAGTGCCTACCGTTCCTGTCCTATTGTTCTCTTCATGTTTATGTCGATGATTGTATATGCTGTTGTGACCAAAAAAAAAAAAAAAGAACTGTTGTAAGTCAAAGACTGCACATTTCCTACTTTTTGCCGTTTTTTTTTTTTTAACCATCTGGTTTGAGAAGAAATACTTGAAGGGCATTTAACTTGAAGGGCAGTTGGGTGGGAAATATCCTTGGTTGTTCTACCTCAAGTAGCAATGTATCATAGATGACATTGGTATTTAAGAAATGCATATATTTTTGCATAAAACATATTTTTACATAGAGTGCTCCTATTTTAAAGAGAGTGGTCCTATTTCTGTGCAATGAGGGGCCAGCCTTTTGCTGTCTTTCCACCTGATTCCATTTGTGTGAGATATGATATGAAGGGAAAGGAGTGGAAGGTTTGACATTAAAATCAAAGAAAATGTGCTAAGAGCTCTCTCTCTCTCTCTCTCTCTCTCTCTCTCTCTCACACACACACACACACACACACACACACACACACAACATTTTTAAAAAAGTTTCTAAAAAGAGAAATTAAAGACTTACTAGTTGCTAGAAACACTTAAGACAGAGTCTTCCCTGGCCCTCAAGATTTTCCTTTAATCTTCCATTCTTGGAATAAGAGGACAAAAAAACAGAAACTCTTTCATGGTGATCAAAGATTTTACTCAATGCTTTACCAAATCAAAATCTGTCACTTTTAGGATGCAAATTTTGACTCACTATCCCTTCAAAAAGCACAGTGGGGTGGAGACATCTAGTTTAAATAACTTTCTGACTTTCTGGCTAAACTGTTGAAATCAGACACTGAATGTAACATTCTAAGGTGGGGGTCCCCAACCTGTAGGTTGGGCCTATTTGCAACCGGGTTGCGTGAGTGGTGGGATGACATGCACATGCAACAGAGGTGGGTTTCAGCAGGTTCTGACCAGTTCTGGAGAACCGGTAGCGGAAATTTTGAGTAGTTCAGAGAACCGGTAAATACCACCTCTGACTGGCCCCGCCCCCATCTATTCAGTCCCAGCTGATCGGGAGGAAATGGGGATTTTGCAGTAACCTTCCCCTGGAGTGGGGTGGGAATAGAGATTTTGCAGTATCCTTCCCCTGCCACGCCCACCAAGCCATGCCACACCCACAGAACCAGTCATAAAAAAAATTTGAAACCCACCACTGGCATGCAAGCACCCGCACAGCCCAACTCACGCACGCAGTGGGCGCTGGCACTCATAGCCCCACTCACACCAGCAGGATGTGAGAGTGTGCCTGCTGCTCGCACAAATGAAGCTGTGCGCACACACCTGCCCCTCACACAAAACCATCCCTTCTTTTCTCCACACCAGGCCACCAACCCGAAAAGGTTGGGGAATGCTGCTCTAAGGCATGCCAATCAAACTCTGTTTTGAAGCTGACTTTCTCTTATCCTCCATAAATATACTATATTCTTTCTTAGTCATAATCTACCTGACAGCATATTAGGGAGATCAACAGTCAACCAAAAATGTTTTTTTCCCCCTCTTCAGACTGTCCTCTCTGCAAACGATCTACCCTATATATGTTATAACGTCGAAGACTCAACTTTTTTAAGAAATACAGATAATGTATAACTTGCATCATTGTTTTTTTAAAAAGCAGATTTGTAAACTTTCTCTTTGTGAACTCTGACTTTCCTTTTTCTTCTTGAACTCCCTTTCCTCAAGAACACTTTTCTTTTACATCTGGTTTTTGGCTGTATTTTTAAGGGATTTTGTTTTTAATCCAAAGCCTTCCCGCGTGAAGGAGTATGAAGCTGCCTTTTATGTTCTTAAGAAATTTAACAGGATTTTGGTTTTAAAACTTTGAGTTATAAATCTAGCAGAACAATCCTATCAATTGTTCAGAGAATCCCGAGAAATCTAAATACTCTGATGATTGTAACCTGTCAGGGAGAAAATAAGGATGGAGAGAAGACTGGTTCTCTCTGTTCCTGTCCTTGCTTTTTAAAGCAAATGCCAAGCGCCAACACTGGAAGGCAAATTGGATAATGCAGCTGGTCTTCATTTCTTCCTGTGATAGAGGCATAGAAAACGAGAAGAATGAAAGTTCTTACAAAGCTCAAATCTTTCCTGCCCTTCCCTGTCCTCAGTTCAAACTTCAGAATTTGGCTCTCCTCCAATGTGTATAAACTCTCTCTCTCCCCCTCTCCCTCCCCTCCTCACCCTCACCTCTTTCCACCCCACCTCTTCCTCCCTCTCTCATCCTCTTTCAATCCCACCTCTTCCCTTAAGCAGGGTGTTTCTCCCCATGAGATCTGGGATCTCAAACTCACATTGTCACGTTGTCGTCACACAACCTTTTCCCCCCTTCACTAAAATGGGGGTGGGCGTGGCCAGCACGTGATGCATCCGGCCCGCGGGCCACGAGTTTGACACCCCTGTTATAGATAATCCTCATTTAGCATCTGGGCAATATATGCTCTGCTAAGTCCACCTTAACTAATCTGAGAAAAGCTAAGCGCCTTCCATCTTGGTTGATAAAATGAGGACCCAGATTATTGGGGGCAATATGCAAATAATGCTTATATTATAAACTGCCCAAGAGTGCTGTAAAATACCATAGAGCTTAAAACACACCTATTCATCTGCGCGGGACTGGATTAGATTTTAAAAAAATTGGTTTTAAGGGGTTTTTATTATTTATATTGTTTTAAAAATTAGGCTATAGAATAAGTTTTTTAATTGTTGTTTTTAATCTGTATTTATATGTGTTTTAACTGCCTGTGAACCGCCCTGAGTCCTTAGGGAGATAGGGCGGTATATAAATGTAAATAAATAAATAAATAAAATAAATAAAAAATATGCTATCGCTATTGCTATGTTGTATCCAAGCAAATTGCATGGGTATGCCCATGGTGTCTCCAGCAGTCAAGCTTACCTCAAGGGCACCTTTACTTCTTCAAAAATCCAAGTCCAACATGTGGCTGCAGCAGGGCTGGGTTCTAAAATTTTTTACTACCGGTTCTGTGGGTGTAGCTTGTTTTGTGGGCGTGGCTTGATGGTCATGTGACTGGGTGACTTGGCAGTCATGTGACTAGGTGGGCGTGGCCAATAACAATAAATAATAAAAATAATAAACAAAGTATACAAAACAATAAGAGGTACCAAAAACCAACTTTCACATTTTACACCCACACAACACAACACAACTGACTCACGCACAATGTAAAAGCAGCTGCACTTCACCCAAAATGGCCCCTGCAACAAGCAGGAACCTCACACAGCCACAAAAAGCTCAAAAACCAACTTTCACACTTTACACACACACACCAAACACAATACAACTGACTCACTCACACACACACACACACACAAAATGCCACATACAGCTTTGTGAGATTTTGTGTGTTTGTGTAGTTAGAGTGAAACACTACAGAAACATACCAAATCTCAGAAAGCTGCACAAATATTTTATTTTATTATTTTATTTTATTTATATTTTTAGATTCTCAACCTTAGTAACTTTGGGTTTGTGGACTTCAACTCCCAGAGTTCCTCAGCCAAGAAAGCTGGCTGAGGAACTCTGAGAGTTTAAGTTCACAAGCCTTAAAGTTACTAAGGTTGAGATTATTTTAGATAAAAGCAGCTAAATTTAAAACTTCCTTAACTTTTAATTGCTGTCTAAAAACCCAATTCATTAAAAAAAAAAACCAATTAACTATTTTTAATAGTTTATTTACCCAATTGAGTCAGGCAGATTGAGTTGCTCACTGAGAAGATGGATTGCAGGCAGGCAGATTCAGTTGCTAGCTGATGCAACTGATTGCAGAAGCCATGGCTTTGTGAGCCGAAAGGAGCAGTAATTAGGTAAGTGGGGGAGGGGCGATTGGGTGGGCATGGGCGGAGACTGTTGTAAGAGGTTGTAAAAAATGATTTTAAAAGTCTTTGATGATCAGAAAACTCATCTGGGATCGCCAGAGGGAAAAAGATTTTAAAAGGCTCCTCTGACGATCCCAGCTGAAGTTGCCTTATCGCAGCCCAGAACCTCTTAAAAGGATTTTTTCTATAAGCTCTTCAGCTGAAGAGCTTGTAGAAAACATGTTTTTTAAAGGTTCTGGTAATCAGGCAATTCAGCTGGGATCGCCAGAGGAGCCTTTTAAAACCTTTTTTAAAAAAAACCTCTTTGGCCAAGGGAACCGGTTCAGGGGCATGGCCAGTTGGGCATCATTACCGGTTCTGCAAACTTGGCCAGATTTTTGCCAATGGTTCTCAATAACCGGTCCGAACTGGTAGCAACCCATCACTGGGCTGCAGGCTTCACACAGCTATCTAGCATCACAGAGCTGATCCTTCCCTATCCTTGATGAATGATCATGACAACTGGCCCTTCTATGGCCTGACAAGGAATCTTTTTCATCTGGTGTTTCCAAGCTATCTAAGTGTTCTCAGATGAACTGTAGAGCCACTTAATCAAATCATGGAGAAAGACCTGGCGAAGACTTGAACAACAACAACAACAACAACAACAAAATCCTTCCAAAATCTCTTCTAGCCAGAATATTAATGTCAGAATTTGAAACCTAGAGAGCAGTGTTATTGAGGGGGCTCTATATTTGGTACAGCAAGATTCTTTGTTAGTGTTTCATATCCATCTGTATATATGTGGGTGAAAAATTCTGTTATATTTATAGCAGATACAGTCTTATCGTTTAGCTGCAGATACCCTGCTAGCAGTTCAGGACTACAGGATTTCACAATATTCCCCAACAACATTTACACATTTGATGAAACCACTTTCTGCCCACCGATCAAAGCTGAACAACAAAGGCAGGGTTCTTTTTTCCCATAAATCTCATAATATGGGCACTGCTACAGAACTTTCGTGGCGAGGGTGAAAGTAGCTCATTATTAGCTGCCTTCTGTTTATATTTTTGCAGATGAGAAAGGAGATTGTATGCGATGGGTATCTTAAGGCTTGCAGAGGGTTGTGTTTAACCCCGCTGAGAAATTTCTCAACTCCTTGAAAGTTTTAGCTTTCCTCAGTTTGTCAAAAAAACATATTCAGACTGATAGGGATTTCTGTTGTCCTTTCTAAGACAAATATAGAAGAAATTTTGCAGTGGGCATGACTTCCTGCTCTGCCACCCTCTGTGGAATTTTTCTATCCTTACTAAATCTTGTGGATATTATCTTAGTAGCTGTCTCAAAAGTCAGGGGAACCAGATCAGTAATGGCATCAATCTATTATATTCTCTGTGAAAATCTTTGGAATACAGACCAGCCTCTCCAGTAGTGGGATTAAAATCCTTGCTACCGGTTCTGTGGTACTCACACACACTTCTGCACATGCAAAGAGACATCCATGGGTGGGCGGAGATTCTGCCGCTGCCCGAACTGAGGCAAACCGGTAGCACCCCACTACTGAGCCTCTCCCAACACAGGCACCTTCCAAATGCGTGGACATCAGCTCCTGGAAGTTTTAGTAATGGCCATAGGAAGTTTAATACTAATTTAGAAAAGTAATTTGCTAACAAATGTTGATCCTTAGGTTGAATATATCTAGTGTTGAATACAGTATATCTAGTGTTGAATATATCTAGTGTTTTTCTTTGTGAATGATATGTAGAGCTCTCAATTTTGAATGAACCCACTGTGATCACCCAGCTACTGCCCAGAAAAATGTATTGTCAAAAAAGGGGAATACAGGTTTGTGTCAAAGATATTTTACCATAATAGAGAATACTAGAATACTAGAGGTAAACCGCATGCCTGCTCAACCTATAATCCAAGTGTTGACAGCTGAAACATCATTTGAATATGCCCATTGTCTTTTCTGATTGTCATAGTATCACATGGAAGGGATCCTAGCGATAATAAATTGGTTTGGATGCACCTAAATTGAAATGATTATAATCATAATACAACCTCCTGCTCAGGACAGGATCCAATGGGTTATGTCTAACAGATGAACATCTAGCCTTTTTTGAATACCTCTCTACAGGAGAACTTATGTCATGTAGCAGATTATCGACAGCGTCTACAGTTAGGAAGTTCCTCCTGATGTCTAGCCTGAACTTATAGTTTTAACTCATTAATTCTGGCCTCTTGGACAGCACAGAAGAAGTCCACTCCTTCTCTGTGCCAGTCCTTCATATATTTGAAGACTGCTATCCTATTTCTCATCTTTGCTGGAGGGGATGGAAGTGGACTAAACATTCCTTGGTCTTTTTGACCATTCATCCATAAGGCTTAGTTCCAGACACATTACCAAGTTGGTAGCTTTCCTCTGAAGTTGCTCCAATTTGTCACTGTCCTTTCTGACTTGGACACATTATTTAAGTTATACTATGAATTCTGTCCTTAGCAGAGTAGAGGGAAAGGATTGCTTCTTGTGGTCTGGACTCATGGTCCTGTTATTGAACCCCAAAATAGCATTTATGATATTCCTTAGCAGCTATATCATAGTATATTTAACTTGTGGTCAACAAGGGCATTCTGTTTCTTTTCCCATATAGTACCGCCAAACCTTTTAATATTTGGGTCTTAGTTTTTTCCTGCTGAAAAGTGCAGAACTTGACATATCTCCATTAAACCCCTTCATATTCATTTTAGCTCATTACTCAAATCTATTAGGGACATTTTTGCTTTAAAAAGGATTTGAACAGGATGATCTTTACCATAGACATTTTAGATAGGGTGTACATGTGTAAAGAGTCTAGAGTTAACTGGACTGAGTTAGCTTCAGGTGCAATTCTCTAGAAATTCTCACAAGATTGGTTTGTATGTATACAATGCCATATTCTGGCTGTACATGAGTCCTTGAGAAGAGATGTATAGAAATCTAATAAATAATAATAATAATAATAATAATAATAATAATAATAATAATAATAATAATAATAATAATAATAGATCTTTTTTTTAAAATGTGGATTGGAATCCCTGTGTTGAATTAAAGGTTTTGTTTTGCTTCCTGTGGTTGTGACAAACTATTACAAACCTCCAGAAATTTGAAATTTAAGGATGTACAAATTGCTAAAAGTCTTGCCGGTTTTTTTTTTTACTCCCTATTATTATGGAACTAATTGACCCTGCTGGTTTTTCTGACAATCTTTGAAACTTGTAGAAAGTTTCATAACTGTTTACTTTCATAGTATCTCATGACATATTGCAACCTTTGTTATACAGTATCTTATACTGTATATATGCTCAACAGTTAATGTAAATTGCTCATATCCCTCCTTTATCCAATTCTACAGAGGAATTATTGAGTCTGTCATTTGCACCTCTATAACTGTCTGGTTCGGTTCTGCAACCCAACAAGAAAAACACAGACTTCAGAGGATAATTAGAACTGCAGAAAAAATAATTGCTACCAACCTGCCTTCCATTGAGGACCTGTATACTGCACGAATCAAGAAGAGGGCCGTGAAAACATTTACAGATCCCTCACATCCAGGACATAAACTGTTTCAACTCCTACCCTCAAAACGACGCTATAGAGCACTGCACACCAGAACAACTAGACACAAGAACAGTTTTTTCCCGAAGGCCATCACTCTGCTAAACAAATAATTCCCTCAACACTGTCAGACTATTTACTGAATCTGCACTACTATTAACCTTGTCATCGTTCCCATCACCAATTTCTTTCCACTTATGACTGTATGACTGTAACTTGTTGCTGGCAATCCTTATGATTTATATTGATATATTGACCATCAATTGTGTTGTAAATGTTGTACCTTGATGAACGTATCTTTTCTTTTATGTACACTGAGAGCATATGCACCAAGACAAATTCCTTGTGTGTCCAATCACACTTGGCCAATAAAAATTCTATTCTATTCTATTCTATTCTATTCTATTCTATTCTATTCTATTCTATTCTATTCTATTCTATTCTATTCTATTCTATTTATTAAATGGAAATTGTCTTCTTTTTGTTTTCTGGTATGCACATTTTCCTAATGCAGATTATTGAGATGCAGTTTCCTCCAATGTAAATCCTCTTTTTAAATGTAATTGCCGCAATGTATAGATAACTTTCTGTAATGGACTTTTAGTGATGATGTTTTAAAAATCTTCCTTGAGCAAGAAAAATGTATGCTAGATTTAATAATTGATTTTATACTAGTATTTTTTTTTATTACTGTGCAATTCATGTAGGTTATTTTAATATCCCAACTGGAAAATAAATTTGACTAATACTGATAGATGAGAAATCTCTTTGATTTTATATATTTTTCAAAAATAAGAGCTTATCACATTTAATAGTTTCATAAATACAGTAGGACAAAAAGGACTTTAAAACTAAAAAAAAGAGGGGGATTCAAGATAACGGAAAGCCTTAGGCATTGGCCTGCCTGAGTCTAAGAACAGATATTTATATTTAATTTCAAGATGGCGGCGGCAAATTTTATTATATTGACTGCTAATATTATAGAAAATGTTAACACTCCAAATATCACTTCTCTCTATTTAAAAATCAGTGTTGAATTATTTGTCTTGACATTAAGCAACCAACAAGCCTTTTTAATTATTGAAAGAGAAACGTTCTTTTAAAAAGAAGTTTTTAACTTTTAACTTGTTAAATATGTTCTGCATTTCCCATGGGAACTCAAATAAAAAGTGCAAATTAAATGTGGCTATTCTGACGAGAGAACTTTATACATTTATAGTTTGTGAAAA